>NW_024582453.1:1059372-1061942 GCF_018398535.1 Haplochromis burtoni
ACACACACACACACACACACACACACACACACACACACACAGAACAACTTAATCCTCCATCTCCACACATTGGGACAATGGCTAAATAAACATTACTTTTGTAAAAGTTTTCAGGTGCAATAATGCAATTTTTTAAAATCTATTTTTTTACTTTACTTTTTTAGAGTTTTGTTCATTAAACTAATAAATTCAAAGATTCTTGATTTTTTTTTTTCTCCCAGTATTTCAGAGGTCAGTCTGACAGTGGCCGAGGAGGGCATACCAACCAAAGAAAGCGAGAAAGCCCACCAGATAGAGAAGTGCGATTGTCCAATTGGATACTCTGGACTTTCCTGTGAGGTGGGGACACAATTAAATACCTGCATGCATTCACACATGACACCACACATCTGAAGACCAAATATCTGCAAAGGTCTTGTAAAAGAAGCTCAGTAAATATATACAGCTTACAGATGGTGGGTATAGTGCTCCATAGTATTTGCAAGTAACTGTTTTTTTTTTTAATTAATCATTTAAAATTTAAAAACAGGTGAAACTTGGAGACTATCTCATATAGAAAAGATTCGAGGACATCTCTCTCAAATGAGGCAGCATGGTTTGCAAAGTATCTGAACAAACCAAAAGACTTATTGAACAATGTCCTTTGGACAGATGAGCGGAGATATTAGATTGTTCTTTTTTTTTTTTTGCTTCTGCCTGGGGATGCCACATTTTTTAGCTGGGTCCTGTAACCCAATATGAGTTGTGTGTTGAAATTAATTGAGTGCAGCTGAGAAAAAGGATGCAACATTAAAACGAATGAAAAAAGACCAAAAAAAAGTACGATAGTGTGAGATTCTTACAAAAAAAATCTGAAGAAAAACTGTTTAAATTAATAAAAGTTCAACATTAATCACAGAGTGAGCTGAACTGGCTGCTTCCTTCAGAGCTCGGAAGAATTTTTTTTTTCCTGCTTTTCTCACAATGAGAAAGAATGAGGGGAAAATGGGCGCACAGACATGGCTTTCAGTACTATCTCAAAAGTTTCTAATTTACATTTAGTTCAGCATTTTAAGCCTGTCGGTGCCTTTCAGACCCTCCTGTTTTTCTATTCTGTTTTTTATTCTTTTACTTTGGTTAGTCAGGATTAAACCTCACTGAGCATCTCCTCCACTCAGTTGCGATTTTGTCCAACCAAATGACTTTCAGCTGCATCCAGCTCCTTTGCTTAAGCCGCAGAAATCTTATAGCTGTGACTCAATCTTTAGTCTAATGAGGATTTTGAAGACACAGCTTATGATACACTGACACAACAGTTCTGGCTAATTCTGCTAGGCAGCAGTGCCCGAAAGTTGTTTAGGCATTATTGTGTTAATCTTAAAGGTATACAAGGTCTTCTGGCAAACTTTTAACTGTGTTCATCAACTTCTGTTTCACTTTGTTGGATTTTATTAGTTGTTCAGAGCACATATTTTCTGGAAAAAAATAACTTAAAAGCTACAGATACTATTAAAAATGGCATCTAAACTTAAAATGTTCAGGTTGTTGAGGGCTTAGCTGACAGATGGCCATTTCTATTTGTAGCTGCCGACGTTGTTAATAAAGTATTTTTAAACAGGCGTTTAGTGCTAGCACAGGGAACAGATGGCTCTTTAAATGGACTCCATTAATTATTACTGAGCAGGAGAGAGAGGAAGAGAGAGTTACCTTGCATGTGTGTGTCTGTATGTGTGTGTATGAATGGATGCAGTTTTGTGTGTGTGTGTGCATTTGGCAGGTACATGAGGGTGTGTGCCTGTGTTCAAAAGTTACTGAAGGGAGACACCTTTGTGTGTGTGGAAAAAAAAAGAGAGCGGTCAACAACTGCCCAGAGAAGTAATGATTGGGGATTATTATGTGAGTGTGTTCCAGTGCCAGGCACAGTTTGATGTTACTGTGGGAACGCACACTCCATCAAACCTGTAAAAGTCTACTTCTATTTTTAATCTTTGTCTCTGATCTAAATCTTTGCTCCCATTATCTCTCCGTGCAGGAGTGTGCTGCAGGATTCTACCGTCTTCGCAGTGGTTTCCTGGCATCTGCTCCAGCGTCCAGCGTGCCCACGGCTACAGGCATGGGCAGCTGTGTTCAGTGTCAGTGCAGTGGGCACTCCTCCTCTTGTGACCCTGAGACATCCATATGCCAGGTAACTGTGTGTGTGTGTGTGTGTGTAGTAGTAGTAGCAGCAGTAGAAGTAAATACTGTAGGAGTAATTTAAAATTAATTAATTGTTTATTTTACTCCATGCAAACAGGGTTTCTTAAAGTGCAGTGATGATGTTGATTGTTCATCGTGTGTGTGTGTGTGTGTGTGTGTGTGTGTGTGCGTGCGTGCAGCATGATTGGAAATTTGCAGATGGTCGGACTATGACTCGAGAGGACTTTATGGACATTTTGTTCTACGTGGACTACATCCTAATTAAGGCATCACACGGCAACTTGATGAGACAAAGCCGGTAACACACACACACACACACACACACACACACACACACACACACACACACACACACACACACACACACACACACACACACACACACACACAGAACA
>NW_024582453.1:1061962-1201223 GCF_018398535.1 Haplochromis burtoni
GGAAAAAAACAACAGCGTGTAACACTGTATGTTCTGGTAATATCAGGCTGTGTTATGAGATGGGACTGAATTCATGCAGGGTATGCAGTGAGGAACACGACTGCATAATTTTACTGGATTTTATAAATCATTATTATCACATTTTTTTGTAAAATGTAATATTTTAGTTCATATTTAGTTCATAGTTCAGATTATGTCAGTATCGCTTGGATACTTTATCTCTGTGGACTGATGATAGACAAGCTCAGTCCTGGATGAGAGCAACCATGCTCTTGGCAGATATTTGCAAGACAGTCTGTGCCATCATCACCAAAACAACCGTCATTACATTTAAGTCACCTCTCTGGGTTGATCATCTCCTCCGTTACATAATTCAGGTAATTCCTGGGGGGGTGAAAAGCAAAGAGGTCATAAATCTTTCAAGCAAAAACAAACAGAAGCTAAAAATAATTCAATTTTATGACCCTCACCAGCCTCCAAAAGCAAAGAGACCGCTGTACAGAGCCAGGACAATATTCCCAACTCCCAGTTTGCTCCCTTCAAACGCCTTTTCTGGGGTCAGATATGGCACATCACCTGCTCACATACAGAAAGAAGAAGAAAACATCTGAAAGGGAAGCAGTTCTCCCACTGCCAGGTGTAGCGCCTGGAGGAGTTATGTGCTTAGACATTGAATAGATTCTTTCTGTGCTGCCGACACATTTTGTCTCTTGTACCAGGCCGGCCTGTTGATGCCTGCCCTTTGACATGCTTGTCAATGTACCATGGTAATAACAGAAGCGAAACGCAATATTGTGTCAGGACAATTCACTATTTATGCACAATAAACAAAGGAGCATCTCCTCTGGGGTACAGAATCACGATCAGTTGACATTTAAATATGAGAAGAAAAATTTTCTCATAAGTAAACTTCAATTCATTTACACAATACACTGCAGTCAATGAATCCAATGTGTGTGTGTGTGTGTGTGTGTGTGTGTGTGTGTGTGTGTGTGTGTGCATTCTACCGCTGGAGACCATCCTAGAGCCATATGCTGAGCAGTTTCTGGAGGAAAGAGGTGGATGAGGGTGCCATATAGGTGTGTAGGTGTGTGTTGGAAAGGATGTCTGGTACTGTAATTAGCCCTGCAATAATTAACGACCTCCAGCTTTCTCATATTTTATGTAATTTCCTCTTCTCTGGATCTCACCCAAAGTTATGTCTGAATATTTTTTTCAAGCAAGGGCTATTAGTTACAAGTAGTTACTGTATGTAATGCTATGGCTGTATGACAGAAAACAGTGGTTGGAGACAAAGTTATTGCAACTTTGTGTAATAAACATACAATCTTGTTGCCTTTGAAATGGTTGCTTCAATGATAGAAACCAGGTCTACAAGTGGTCAGTTGCCATCAGACTGACTTTAGCAATCTAAGGGCATAAGACAGACTCCTGTCTCTTTGTGATTGAATATAAGAATTGCATTGCATGTGTTTCTGATTAACTGTGCTAAATTTTCAAAAATTCCTCCACATAAAGTGACATAGTTGGTGCAGGACTGCGATTTAGCTGCAAAATGACCAAATGAATCCTATTACAAAGAGATGTGTTGCAGACGAGTTAAACGCATCGGTGCATACTGGCTTCGACTGTAACCTGTTAGCAGTCTGTCTACATTAAAAAACACTTTCTCAAGTTGCAGTCTGAGTAAGACCGTGATCATTTGGAGACAGGTTGGGTACCATCGAGTGACCTGTGCAATCCTTGCATTCAAAAGTGGTCTCCACAGCTACTTACAATCAGTTTCCAGTGGGGAAAAAATTCAGTACCATCACCAGACACTGATTTTTGTGAGTCATAAGGAAGTCGCTGTTGTATTTTTAATCTAGCGTGAGTCATCAAAGGAGATTTATAACATCATCTTGGGCAGTATTGATGAAATTATAGGTTTATGTTAGTTAACATATTATCAATGGCTTGCTGTAAATAGATGTTCAATATTTATTGAAATGGGTTTAGTTCCTCAAACTGTGTTGTATTTACCTATGTTAGATTAGGGAACTGCATAGTGTGTTGCTGGACCGATGAGTCCTCATATTCTGCGAAAATACACAAGCTCATATGCATGCCCTCAGTGTGAAACCAAATAGTTTTTTAAACCTTATTTAGTTAATTTCAGTATTATTTTACTCGGATACATAACAGTACACATTTTTGTTCATCATGTAGTCAGAAATTCCCAGAATTTCTGCAAATTTGCTCATAAAAATCCAAAACCTTTTCTTTCACTTTCAGATTTTAATGTAAGTTATCTACCACACTGAGGTGACAAGAAACGTGTGCACACAGACAAACCATTTGACTTAAACAGCTAGTGTTTTGATACTCTTCTCCCAATCGCCTGCTTTGACAGGTTATACTCAGAGAATTGTTTGTTTGTTGAAGTTACAACTTCTTACTTAATTTCTTACATGTTCTCATTTTCTGTTAATCTAATGGCACCTTAACGTGTTGGCATCATGTCAGAATTAGCACCTTGGCCACTTTTCTGTGAAAGTGATTTATGTACTATTAGTAACTATTAGTCTCATTAAGTTAAAATACATTTCAGTGCAATCTGGGTGACACTGTAAATATTGTGCACTACACCGAGTACCTTGACTCTCCGTTTATCACTACTAAAAGTATGTTTGAGTAAAGCGATGAAGTTAATGTAAAAATGAATTGTACTTGGATGGTAGAATGCTAAATGTAATATCAACAGCTTTCCAAACAAATGGGGGTGGTTGAATTCTCATGGAGCCTTGTATACCCTTTTGCATCTTACTTGCAGCTGTTCGTGGCAGCTGGCTGTCATCCCAGACCATGTTTATGCCTTAGGTTTGTGTCCAGTGCAGCTCATTTTTGTTCCGAAAAGTTTGCTTGACATGCTTAAGGACATACAAACAGGACAACTGAAAGAGTCAGCTAAACAGTGTTTTCATTCCAATTTGTTTAGGTTGTAATGCATCAATGTATTTGTTGTCCACTGTCATTTTAAAGGAAAATTGTACTGCTTTCATTCTTAAAGGAATAATAATTCCCTTCCAAATATGGATTTAAACCACAAGTCCTAAACATTCACCATAAATTCATGGATAATAATGGTAATTATACAAATTCTGTCCTTACTCAGCTTAATATTCCAACTTTAAACCCTAAGTGTGTGGTTATGTACTGACTTTTTTGCCACTTTCAGTTTCTTTTACTGTCTAATTTTTGTCAGTTTCTCCATTTTCTTCCATGACTTTCATCTCTGCCTTTCTTCTGCATTCCTTGTGTTGTTCCTCCTTCTGCCACTCCTCCAATTTATCTTTTTTCACCTCATTCACATCCCCTAAATTCCTGTTCTCCTTTCCCTAGTTATATATTTATTCCTCTGTTGTCTTCTTTCATCTTGTTGCCCGTCTTTTGTTTCTAGTTTTCTCATTTTTCGTTTTCCCCAATCCTCCTTAACACCTCCTTGGTTTTACCAATTTGTTTTTCTCTCTCTTTCTTTTTTTTACTACTTCACACCCTCTTCCTCTCTGCCTTCCAGACGTTTTTTCCTTGCCCATTTCTATCTTGCTCTCCATAACAGCAGCATCATTAGCATTTTCTAACCGAGCGGGCTAAATTGAAAATGCTAAACGAGTTTGTTTCTGTGGTAATTAGAGGTAACGAGGAACACAGGAAGTTAATGGAAATGACTTGCCTCGTTAAGAGGCGACTTCCTGTTGTACTGATTGAAGTTCCTATTTATAACAAACAATTCGAACACATAGGACAGGACCCTGGGGATATGAAAGAGAGAGGTGTGTGTTTGTGTACAATATGTATTGCCGTTTAAATTGTGTGCGTTAAAATGATTGAGCTCACAGTGAGTGTTTGAGGGTGGAGGTGGAATAGGGGGTATTTTGTTGTGTGTCCTAAGTGCCTACAGTCTGCACATATTGTACAGAATTACTCTATATAAAAAACATGCCATATTTTTGCCATGAGATGTACCAGAATGCACAAAGGAATAGACACTGTGTCCGTGTGTGTGCATGTGTGGGTGTATGAGACTTTTATAACAAGCATAGCTAAAAATAAACTACAAAATAAACAGAAACATCTGTGGATATGAAAATATTTTAGATATATTTAGATCTCTGTGTGTTGTTGTACCCATGAGGCTATCTGAACAACAGCAAGAGTGAAATCCTGCGAGGAAAATTAGTATTTCAGATGCTCTTGAAGAAGGAAGCTTATTAAAGTCTTTGACGTGTGAGATCGCACCTGTCGGCTAACAGCTACTGTAGCTGGTTGCTCTTGGTCTCACAGCACCTCATCATGCAGGAATGGGACTGAGACCATAGTATAGTTGGTCACACATTATTATGTGTGACCAACTATATTTCTTTTCAGAAATGGTCTGTCTTAGATACAAGTTCACCAGTGCAAAAGCTTGTACTGGCTCAGCAACTGTAGGTGGTGAAAAGAAGCGAGTAATGATTTCCCACAGAGATTCAGAGCAATCAACACTCACTGTATACTTCTATTAGTTACAACTTGCTAGTACCGGGCGAGACCTCTTTTCCCTTCAGAACGCTCTTAATTCTTTGACTCAGACATTCAGTATTTTTCTGAGATTTTAATCCTTACTGCAACATCACCTTGCAGTTGCTGCAGATTTGTCAGCTACACATCCATGATACAAATCTCCCATTCCACCCCATCCCAGATCTTAATCTACTGGACTGAGATATGGTGACTGTGGCGGTCTTGTGAGTACAGTGACCTCATTTGTGACATGACATGTTATCAGAACATATCAGACCAACAGACCAAATCCATCAGTCCGAACTGCTGACATGAAGAAGGGGGGATCCATGCTTTCGTGTTGTTTATGCCAAATTCTGACCCTAACGTCTAAATGTCACATCAGTAATTGAGACTCATCAGACCTGACAACATGTTTCAATCCTTGTAGTTTCAGTCTTCTGTTCTTAGGTGATTAGTGTGGCACCCAATGTGTTTCTGTATTTCTTTAACCCTTTTACTTTAAGTCTCAATGTGTTGTGCCTTCAGAGATGCTCTTCTGCAAACCCTTGATTGAATGAGTGGTGATTTGACTTCTTGTTGCTTCCTATCACCTTGAAGCAGCCTGGCCACTGTCCTCTGACAGCAACAAGGCATTTTCACCCAGAGAACTGCTGATCACTGGATATTTTCTGTTTTCAGACAGGTGTAAGCCCCAGCAGTTTCTAAAATACTCGGACCATCAAAGCGCATCAAAACCAGCAACCATCGTAATTTCAAAGTTACTCAATTTGTCTTTCTTCCCCATTCTAAAGCTCAGTTTAGACTTACCAGGTCATTTTGACCATGTCTACATACCTAGTTGCATTGAGTTGATGCTATGTAATTGGGTGATTAAATCTTAGCATTTATGCCCAGTTGAACAGGCGTACCTGACAAAATGGCTGGAGAGTGTATACGTATGTTAAGATAGTAAGTTTCTCAATTAATAATTAATTCATCCATCCATTCTCTTCCGATTACCCTTTCAGGGTTGCGGGTGGGGGGTGGGCATGTCCCAGCTGTTTTAGGGCCCTAAGATAGCTGGAATAGGCTCCAGCCAGCTCCAGGATAATTATCCTTAGGCTGGGATAATTTACTGATAAATAAAAGGGACTGTGTTCATCTTTCCCTCTAGAAAAAAGCAAATCAAAAAGACGGCCGGTTCTTGACATTGAAGAGATTTAAAGTGAAATGACCCATCTGTCAACATGTTGTCAAACATTTCACTGAGAGTCTCTAAAGTGTCCACATCAAAGCTAAGCACAAAAGTGTTCGAAAAGGCTGTTGTTAGCACCAAAAACTGAAGTGACAGCAGGGAGGTATGCTACTATTATTTCTACTTCTCTGGTATTGATGAAACTCGAACAGCGGTGCCAGGATAATTATCTCACTCACCAAAAAACAAGCCTCTTCAGTGTTGTTTTGTCAGTAATGAAGGAGGTAATGACAGGTGACCCGGTCTGTCATCTTTTCAATTATTCATTGTCAACTTGAAAAACATGGGAGACTGTACACAGCTTAAGAGATATACAGATTTCTTCTTTATTAAAGCATCTGAAACACAGTAGATTTTTTTAGTCTACATGCACTTGAATAGATTCCCATTAGCCCACAAATGCCTGTAAGTGATTCCAAAAAATGTTTTATCATCTTGCTCAAGCAAATTTGGTGTCGTGCTTTTTATCGTGCCAGGGGTGATTTCCAAAAATAATGTCCAAATGGGAGTGTAGGTTAATTTTTGTTAATTTAATTAGAAAATCTGTTGATTTTAGAGATGAAAAGCTTTCTGGAGAGGCAACATGAGTTTTCTTCTTTGTGTGTGTGTGTGTGTGTGTGTGTGTGTGTGTGTGTGTGTGTGTGTGTGTGTGTGTGTGTGTCACCATCTTAAAGTTGCCTTCATTATGCTCAGTGTGACATTCTGTATTTATTTCCCATCCCAGCACACACCAGGAATTTCTGGGTGGTGGGTGATGGATATTTTTGCACCTACATATTGGAGTAGGTTAGAGTCATGGGGGAGTTGGAGAATGACTAAAGGTAAATAGAGTGCCTTCGCATACATGCATAGCATTATTTTTATGTGTGCGCATTTGTGTTGGTAGAACTGTCAAGACAACACAGAGGGTGATCGGTGCGAACGCTGTGCACCGGGATTCTACGGCGTGGTCCGAGGTTCTCCTGATGACTGCAAACCCTGCGCCTGCCCCCTTACCAACCCACAGAATAAGTAAAATTTCTTGCAACCTATCACTACAAACTTTAAACAATATTAATCTGTCATTTTATGCACATTTTATCTTTTCTGTCCTCTCTCCTCTGTAATATAAATAGACTGTAAGCTCCAAATGTTTTAACATTTCTTTTGTAATGTCTGTGAAAAATCTCTTTTCATATCCAGTTTCAGTCCCACCTGTGTAGCAGAGGGGTTTGATGACTACCGCTGCACCGCCTGTCCTGAAGGATATGAGGGCAAACACTGTGAGAGGTCAGACACATACAAAGAAATGAACAAGCATAGAAGTTTGGAAATCATCGGCTTTTAATGTGGACTGCATGGATATTTAAATCAAAGACCAATACAGGGAATACGAGTTGATGTAAAGTGGAATCCAAAAGTCTTAGTCGACCTGTGATAGTTTTAAGAGAGACATTATGTGGAAAGAAGTGGTAGTGGCAGTTGCCCCATGCCCATCCCCAAAGAGCCAAACTTCAACTTCATACCAGCCAAACCTGGAAATGCATTGCCAGTTGTTTGCACTGATTTGAATATTTAGAATATCCTCGTATGTGTTATGCCTAAATTCTGCTGTAATGACATGCACTTGAGGTTTACATGAAAACATCTCAGACCTTGGGATCCCACTGTGAGTATTTTGCTGGTGAAATAATTTGTGATATCTCTTTACAGTGTGGGGTGAACATATGTTAAAATTTGGTTAGATTTGAATACTCTCTCTCTCTATGTGATCCCCCCTGTTTAGGTGTGCCACTGGTTACCATGGTAATCCAAGGATACCAGGTGGCCACTGTGAGGAGTGTAAGTGTTCCTTGTGGGGTGCGTTGCCCGGACCATGTGACCCTGTCACGGGCCAATGCCGTTGCAGGGTTGGGGCATCTGGGATGACGTGTGACCAGTGCATGGATAGGCATGTGTGTGGACCATCTGGGATCATCTGTAAGACTAACGCACAGCTTTTGGTTACTCATTCTTTTGTTTTCTTCATCATTTCATTTTTTTCCCTTCATCTTTTACTGTGTTTTTTTTTTTCAGAGTGGTCTAGTGTAAAACGTGAAAAAAATGAAGAAATAATGTGGCTGAAATTTTTTATGCACTTACCTTTAAATTGAAGTTGAGAGATTTTATTATAAAGATTAATCTGCAGTGAAAGTTACCACCAGTGGTGGAAGTAACCCAGCGTAACAGCATGGGGTGTCATGCTTCATGAACCCCACAGACATGCTCTCTGTCTCTTTCTTCTCTGTTCTTCTGTTCCCTTCCCTCTGGTGGCTCACCTCCCTTCATTGTCACCTGATGTTGTGATTTTTACTTTATTTTGGCGATGAAATGCAAATGAACAGTCAGAGCTGCTTTCTCCAGTTGCCATGGGAGACAGGAGATTGTGGCAGAAGTCAGATTCAAGTCATTTAGAAAATAATTTCAATGTCATTTGGAGCTAATTTAAACTTAATATGACCATAATGGCAGGGCCAATTTGGTGCCATTAGCATGTCTAGAAGGAAGTCTATGTGTGCAAGTGAGAGCACAGAAGAAAGGGTAGTAAGACAGAGGCTGATGTGAAATTGCTGCTGTCAGGTCAGTGAGGAAATTGCTTGCTCAGGTCTTTGTGTTCAGACACAAAGCGTGTGTTCATAAATTGGCAGTGCGTGTGCCGCAATGCTTCCTGACACCAAACCGCTCGACTCTACGTCCAGGCTATAATCCCAAGTCCTGATGGTTTACAGAGAATGGAGTGATCACACTGCTGTTCACTTGATGAAGAGTGATTGCACTCTGCATTCCTTCTGTTATCTGGCCTTTCTCCCATTCTGTCCAATGCCACTGAGCACTTTTGGAGTCAGAAGTAGTGACATGCATGCAGCTCCTAAATTTGTTGTATAATGCTGTTTGCTAAGAATTGCCCCTTAATGTCAATAGATTTTGTAATGGGTACATTAGTAAACGCACCCAAAGAAGAAGAAATTCAGGAAGAAAATTGAGAATAAACTATACAGTATCATGGTGTACGGTTATAACTAAAGACTATATCTGTTTAATAATGGAAAATAAACTTGCTGGGCATTTTATATCAACTTTAAAACCAAGATCCATATCACTACATGACATTCAAAGTCTGACCAACAGAATCGCTAGTGCTTGATCTTAACAGGTGGATAGCATTATAGCTATGTAATAAGTCAGGATATAGTTTATTTCTAAATTAGATTAAACTGAATTACAATGTGACTGCAATGGGCTTCCCTATTAAATTAAATAATTCAATTAATTTTCCCATTGTCAAAAATTGACAAATATTTTAAGTGTTGTAACTTTAATTTAGACAAACTGACTTTGGACTTATCAGTCTGATGCAAAATAATTGGGAACACAATATATTGATCACTGAGTATTCAGAAGATGGAAACCGTTGGTGGGTGGAACATTTTGACCATCACTGTCCTGTTTTTATGGATCCAGACATCACATGAGGGAAACTGAGGGATATACAGATTCATTTTGGTTTTAGTCCCACCCTGAAATAATACTTTTCAAACTTAAAAATACTTGACTGTAAAGTCATTAGAAAATTGCTTATTTTGGCCATAAATTTGGTGATTAGTATAACTTTCATGTTATAATCAAACTTCAATCTCCATCTTTTTTCTTCTGTCTGTGTATATAAAGTTTTTGTTTTTTTAAAGACACAGGTGGGGACATTTGCGCTGTTGTTTCTGTGAACTTGCTTAGTGCCACATCTTTAAATTCAGTGGTGTTTTGACACCTACAAAACCTACCTACTACATAAACTGCATTACATTTGTAACCCTTACAACTCTTATAATCTCATATAATTTCCTATATCAATAGAAGTTTACTATTTTATTATCACACTTCAATAGAAAACATTTACACAATAATATTACACTTGCTTGGTGTAAATATATATATCATTTCAATGGCACACTGGAAATGTTTGCAGTGATAAAACAACTGCCGTTGTATAGTGACTCACACATGTAGGATAATATTGTGTGTCATTATTAAAATCCACTATCAGCAGACTTCAACATACTGCTTACAAGCTCCATCTCTGTAGTACAAAATGTTTTCCCTCAGTGCTGAAGTTAGTGAATGCAATCCTTCATCAGTGAGCTTCTTGAATAGCTTTGATTTGACAAGCAGCTATTTACTCCCACATACACAATGTAGTCTGCATACAGTACACTGTGTGCGCATATATGTGTGGGTTTGTGTGTATGCATTAAACTGCATGAACGCATGGATTTATTTGTGTTTTGCTGTTTTGTCAGAGATTGATAGAGTAGAAACTGTTTTTATTTTATTTAATTTTTCTTTGATTTCCCTTGTCAGAAATTTTAATTTGTGTAATAAATCAGCCTCAGGCTGCAGAAGGCAAAGGAATTCATACACACGCGATATAGGAGAATGTGTGTGTGTCTTAGTGAATTCCCTGGTGTGCGCCGTGCATATTTGTGTGTGTGTGTGGGTGTCTGTTTGTGTGTTTTTAGCCTGCAGTGTGTACTTGTAGTAGGCACTTTTGCCCCTGCGCGCTGAATTTCATGCATCACCAGCCCTGTCTTTCTGATGCCAGAGCCACTTAAACAGAAAAACACAAGCAGTCACCACAGTCCCTTATTGATGTGTTTCTGAGCTCGCCCATATAAACACACATTCAGTTGTAAAAATGCACTCAAAACTCAAACTTTCTCGAAAAGTTAACATGTCAGCTCACACACAGACACAAACCCATAATGACTGTTTGTGGTTTTGGCCGCCCTCATGACTCACTGCCTTACATTTCTCCAGCCTGCGATGATGAGTGCTCTGGTTTGTTGATCAGCGATATGGACCGCCTGTTACGCATCATCAATGAGGTCACTTTGACGACACCCCTTCCACCACCTTATAAGGTGTTGTACCGATTTGAGAACATGACAGAGGAGCTCAAGGTAAGAAAAAAAATGTGTGAGAGTAGTTGGAATTTACTTTTATTTAACCCATGTCATAACTACAAGTGGTTTCATTACTTTGACTTACTTTGACCACCTATATGTGGCGTCCCTCAATTCGATGCCTTCAAATTTCCTCCATTTGAATTCTGGAAAAACTGAGATTCTTGTGTTAGGACATGGAATTTTCTCCAGTGAGGTCGGTCATTACACCAGCCCCCCTGCCAACAATATCAAATATTCTACTGAGAACCTTTGCATCGTTTTTTGTTTTGTTTTGTTTTGTGAGGCTCTAAGATCCAAATCTTGTTTCTTTCATCTAAGGAACATTTTAATCGGTGCCTTGTCTTACACCCAGTAATTTGAGACTTTTAATACTCCCTTTAAATTCCGCCCGACTTGATTATTGTAACTTACTTTGCTTCGCTGTCCTCCTTAGCCTGTTATTCCTTTTGTTATGATGCATTTCTCTTTTTACTCTTTTACAAATTTTATTAGAACAGCAGATGCTGGTATCTAATGTTACCAATGGTTGTGACCATTGGTTGCATACTACTTTTTATGAGGCGTTACTTGAATGCTCTATGTAGGGCATACTGATACTCATTGTGCATTCTAACACTACTACAACATGGTAAACTTATCTAATGAATCTACTGATTAACATGTGCATGACATGTTATGATACTTCGACTGCTTCTGTTTGTGAACCATTCAAATGCTGCCTTCTTTTTCTAGTGGAACTTTTTTTTTGGCCTCACTATGATGTGTCAGTCTCTAGTGGGCTCATTACTTCCCCCTGAGGTCTAAAGACCACTTGTACAATTATCAAGTCACAGTGAGTCCTACACACACCACAGGGAAATATGTACTTTTGTGTTTCAGCCCTGTGATACACTGGTGCCATGTCCAGGGCGTACCCCACTTTTTTACACTTTTTAAACTAATAGGCGGCATAAATAGCCTACTAAGTTGGACAAGCAGTATAGAAGGATGCAAAGATGGCTGGATGAATGAATGGAAATGTTTTCTGCTTCGAAGGTTTTACAAAGAAAATATGTACTATAACTACTACTTGGTTTACTGTAAAAAATAAACCAAGGAGAAAGCATTTTAAAGTGCTGTGTAATCAAATATATGGTCGTACATTGAGACACTCACTTTAGCTCACTTAAGATGTTCTGTAGGTAAAGGATTATCCTGCATTAACACTCCTTAGTGAGTTTTTCAAATTTTTCCAAGCGCTTAATTACAATTCCATAAAGTTGCCACATTTATATGGCTAATACACACTGCACTTTGAGACAATTTAAATATGTTTATCAGATGTGTTTACAATTGAATTATTTATGTCTTCCTTGCCTTTTGCACGCACTTGTTTATTCTTTTCTTTTTAGCTCTACGGCACAAAGCCAGACAGTTCAAAAGCCTAGCCCAGGGCCAAAATGTGTCAGACATTTCTCTCCATAATTCCTTCATCTCTCTGTTTCTCTCTGGCAGCACATGTTGTCGCCTCAGAAAGCTCCAGAGAGATTACTGCAACTGGCTGACTCCAACCTGGGATCGCTGGTTACAGAGATGGACCAGCTACACAGCAGGGTAAAAACCTTTGAGTTTTTCTTTTGACTCAAATTTTGTCTCCATCGTTGTCTGCCTTCGTCCTGTCTTTAACCTTGTTTCACTCTTTCTTTGTGTGCAGCCAGAGAGCAAATACACATTGTGACAGGCACTGAGATCATAGTTTAAAGCAACAGATGTGCAGGAAGAACAACTTTCGCATTGTGTGTAACAGTTTTTGCTGTCTGGGATGTCAAAATATAGATATATAGTACTGAGACACTGGGAATTAAGTGCTGCTATCCACTGAAACATGCAATCATAAATACAGATAAAGGATGTAAGGTAAAAATCGAGTTTGTACAATTCTAAAAGTCTTCTCTTACGCAAGCTTTCTTGAACTTTCTTTCAGAAATAGTTCTCCAGGCTTCTTGAATGAGATTCAAAGCTCTTCTTTGGATGTCGATTGCCTTTTGTTCCATTCTTTGTCGAGATAATCTAGATTTTAAATGCTAACATATACCAGTATTATTGAGGGTCAGAGAAGCATATTTTGAGCATTTTACTAATTTTTAAAGCAGATTTTTACACAACTTTTAAATCCTATATTTTTACATGCATGTTTCTTTTTAGTGGTGTTTCCCATACTATGCAAAAATAATGAAGATGAAGTGCAGAATAACTTGTACCAGTTGGTCAAAAATGTCTTAAAGGGCATTTTAAGGACTTTATCATGGCAGTTTCACTTTGATGGTTTGTTTTTCAAAGCAAACCTGATGTCATGAATAGCTTTCCCACCCTCTGGAGCTCTGTGTTGCTTCTTTTGGCCAGCTATATCGCTCAGCTGGGCGCGGATGAGTAGCTAAGTGGTTGGATATTAATAAAATAAAGTGGTTGTCACACATGAACTCCAGAGAGTTCCAAAGTTTTCATATCTCACATGGAATATACAGCTGGAAACAGTCTGTTTCAGACAGTTTGGTTTAGTCGAGGGTTTTGCAGGACGGAGGACACCTGACACCTACTCATGTTCTCCCTGAGCCTGCGTAGGTTTTCTTCAGGTACTCCAGCTTCCTCCCACTTTCCAAAGATAGATTAATTGGTGATTCTAAACTTGGTGTGAATGCGGGGTAGATACAGGTCTTAAGCGCACAGATTAAAGTGCTCTTTGAATGTGTGTGAAAGCCCATAGAGTGATATATAAATCGAGTCTAGTTTATTCCATCTATTATTCTGTGATGCCACAGAATAAAAGTTCAGGGCTGCGCTACCTGTTTGAGAATCAGTCCATGCATAAAAGTAATTAAGATGAAAAGTTAACACTCTAAAGTTTTATATACCACATAAATAATGAAGTATTCTACAAACTCTTTGTCTAATACGCGCTCATTTTTTACCATTTTGAGAGTAGAAGTTGTCTGTAAGAGTAGTTTACCAACACAGAAGGAAAAAAACACTTTTTGAGTGGAGGGGACCTAAAAATACCAAATGGAGAAAAATAACACTCACATTCGTGCTGTCAAGCTGCAGCCTTTTAGGGGCTGAGGCCTTGACATTTGTTGACAGCAATACTATCCCCCACACCCCACACCCCATCGCACATACACACATACTCTCACACAAACCACCTAAAATGATATAGCATGGTCTTGTCAAATCACAACAGTAATTACCTACACTTTCTTTCTGTCAGTGTGTGCGTGTACATGTACATTGAGTGTATATGGAACTGTTTTCATGTCTGTCAAAAATTCATCCGTCTCTTGTTTTCCTGGTCCTTTGTGAACATGTTAATGTCTGATATTTTGTTTTCATTTCATGTCAGTAATTCATTTATCCTTATATTTGTTTGCACAGTATTATCAATAGTGCTTATGTATTGCTTTCATCGCCCTTTACGTTGATGATCTCATCCTTCTTTTTTCCGCTCCATAGAAGTCGATACGTTCACTTATTCAGCAGTTGTTCATTATTTTATAACATATATGTCTTTGTGTACAGGCCACTAAGGTGTCTGCTGATGGAGAGCAGGTTGAGGATGATGCTGACAGGATTCATAAACGAGCCGAGGACCTGGAGCGGTTCATCAGGGACACACTGCTCGGAGCTAAAGGTAGCAGAAATGAGAAGCACCTCTCCCCTATTAGCTTCCTCTATATCCTGCCAACTGGGATTTCAGGATTTATCTGTCTATTGTCTCACTAGTTTCATCTGTCATTAGAGCACATTTCATTAAATTAGAGAATATTACACGTAACAGATCCCAATGGGAAATTTGGGTTATTACATTTTGGGAGAGTGGGACAGAAGAGTATGAAAACGTAATGAAATGAATAATTATCATGACAGAACACATTAAAAACTCCATTTAAATAAAGATGCAGCATCTTCAGAATGACACTGAAGTTGAATTGCACATAAAATAATTACTGTGATAAGAGCAGTGTCGTTACAACCAAGACTCATTTCAGCATTTACTCGGAGTAAACAGCTTGTATTCGTTCTATTCGATCATTATTCTTTGAAAGTGTGACATTTTCAAAGTGAGACAAACAAAACATCTTAGTACCCCCTTGTAAGATCACTAATGGAAAACGTAGCTCAAACACAGTCGCTGATGGGCCAGCTGCCAGTGCTCTGTGCCAGCTGCCGGAGTAAAGTGTTGCCTGACCAATAAAGACAGATCCAGCAGGCTGCAGCATCGCTAACCACGGTGATAAAGAGAGCACCTACCAAGATAATTGGGTGCAACAACTCAGTTGGCTTTGTTCGTTTTGTAGGTAGTTGGCAAGCAACTCTTCCATTACCTTGAAGAGTAGCATCATGTGGCAAAAGAGGCTTCTGAAGCACAGTCTAGCTCATGTGCACATGAACTACAGTGCTACACAAAAATCTTGAGCCAGCCTTTGTTTTACTAGGAAAATGGGAAATATGTGCAGTGATTTATTGAAATGTGACCACATAATTATAGTGAAATAAACTGTACAAGGTAAAAACAGTTTGTACCATTCTAACAAGCTTAATGCACTACAAAATCGATATTTGGTATGAGCACCTTTATTCTTCAGCACAGCCTGAACTCTCTTAGCCAGGTTAGAATTGCTTTTAGTCCTCAGGAATAGTTCTCCAGGCTTCTTGAAGGACATTCAAAGCTCTTCTTTGTTTAAAAAATGCTGAGGTCCGGGGTCATTTATTGCCCTAGCAGTGTGCTTGGGATCATGGTTATGCTGAAAAATGAAGCAGTTTTAAATCAGACGCTTTTTCCAAATGGAATTGCCCGATGAATCAAAATCTGATGGCATTGTTCTGTGTTCACAATTGTTCATAATACCCAGTTTTGACAAGTTACCCAACACCACTGTTTGAAATGTAGCCCCAAACAATGATAGATCCTCCACTATGTTTTATAGATGGCTGTAGGCACTCACTGTTGTACCTGCTTCTTGACTCCATGTATACATCTCTTTATACATTTTGACAATGCCTTGTTGCAATGTCTGCTTCTTGTGCAATAATGCACACCTCTTACTTAAAAATTGCTTCTTCCACTGAGATGGTTTCTGATGAGGCTTTATTGAACAGTACATGGATAAACTGAGGGGCCAGATGAATCTCTTACATGCTGTTAATCTGCTGTAGTCTGCCACTTCTTCTTTGGATTATCTCTTGTTTGCTTGGTATATCTCAGACTGCCAAGCATTACCTAACGATACAATTTCAAACTAGTTGTTTTTTACACTTGAGTGATTCATAGTTCAGTGTTTATGGCCTTAACATACAAGAAAGGAAGAAAAAAACATTCTTCTAAAAATTGTCTGCTACAAGAAAAGGACTGAAAATAAGTGAAAAGCAGCCAATATCCAAATAGACATTTTGTAAGACCTTTAGAAAGCCTGGAAAACTGTTGATCAGGAACACTTTAAGAAGTTACTCTTCCTCCCGAGAAGAACGGATCAACATCTTTGCACAATACTGTACTTATTGTGGGTTCTCAGTCATCCAGGTCATGGTAGAAGCTTGGAGGAAAAAGTACTGTACTTGTTCAATCACAAATGGTAGCTTGAGCAGCATTGCTCATGCATACACAGATTCATGCTTCAATTTTTTTTTTTTAAAGATTTTTTTCCACATTGGCCTTTTTTAAAATATATTTTTTCATGGTAAATGTTCAGCTCCTGTTCACCAGCTCGTTGCTGTGGTGCTAAGTATGTACTGCAGAGTGGCGTTTAAAGGAAAAAACAATAAAGAATAAAACAATAAAGAATTTTTGCTGTGTCTTGATAAGAGGCAAGAGAGCGGTGAATCAGAACGGTAACGTTGCATTTCAGAAAATTAGAACAACAAGCTTGTAGCTCAGAAGGAAATCTTTGTAGGTTTAAGAATTCAAACAACCCTGCTGCTTTGATTCACTGTTAATAGAATAATATTGGCTTACAGCACCTTTAAATTAATTTTCAATTAATTAGAACCAAAATATTTTCACAACTTAAAGGTATTTCTTCACTATTATTTGTTTGTTTGTTTGAGTTCTTCATGTGGTGTCTTTGTTTAACCACGAATCATATATTATCCATATAGCCACAGATTTAGGGATAAGTACTGTCCAAAAGCAGGATGCTGGTGTAAAAGAGTCTCTCAGGACTTTGCAGTTTTTTCCAGATGGTTTCCTCCAGCAGTGACGACTTCAGGCAGATTGCTTCTTTCTTTGGCTCTGTCTTACGCACACATGCGCCCACACACACTCACACACAAATATATACTCTGCATATGTAACTAGCAGGTCACTCAATTCAGCTCCAGTCTCCTTTTTTTTTTTTTTGCTGGTGCAGCTGCTGCATCTCCTCCTTCAGCTCTGTCAACAGTGGCTTCGTGACCAGCTTGTGATTAGTTTTCTCCTTTGACTCAACACAAAATAAACACAACAGATGATAACTCAAGTATAAAAGAGGTTTCACTGCTTTGTTTAGGGATTCCAAGCCATTAGCAGTCTTCCGTGTGGGAGTGGACGAGAATTGAACGTGTAGCTTTTGAGCTTTTGTTTAGCCAAAAGTGCTTTTTTGCTCGACACTTACTAGAACCCTTCATGCTCTTCTTTACCTACTATTACAGCTGACACCACATTTAGTCCCTGTTGTTTCAATATTAGCCTTAAAGCGGACTACTACACTTTGTCTCTGGTAGTGTGTTGCAGTGGTGGAATCTAAATAAAATGGACAAAGTTTCGAATAATGAAGTTAGTTTATGTGCAAGTTATCCCTATAAAGACTTTGAACTATCCTAAATGAACAGTTTCGAACAATCGTTTGTACTCTTGGTTGTGTATGTCACTGAGATTATATCCCTGATGTGGTTATCCCTGGCACATGGCTCTGGCTGTGGGAAAATCAGCCTATTTGTAAAGCCTCTGTTTACAAGGACCAGCCAGCAGTGAACTGGCTATGTGGGTCCAGTGTAGGATGAACTGTGAAAAAAGAAAAGCTACTCCCCTTTTTTCACATTTAACAAAGTAAACATCAGTGACACAATTCAATGCAGTGTGCCATCACCAAGATATTTATTTAACCCACTGCATCTTTGGCATTAGAAAAAGCTGCCGATTTCAAACAGTCTCCACTCACTTGTTTTTGAACTCTCATTTTTAGATAAACTTTGCTGTCACAAAAGTGGGTTTTTTTCCCCTATTCTGAGTTTTTTTTTTTTTTATTACTTGTATTCATGCTGGCTGGAAAAAGGTGTTTTAGTATGGACAAAAGACACAACCCTTTAACACAAAAACTAAAAACACTGCAGCTCCATGGTAACCACCTAAACTTTATCTGCTGATAAAAGCTCCATAGCGAGCGAATAAGTGGATCTTGAGTGCAGCTTGGTTTGTCACCTGTTTCCACAGTCGCTCCCTGTTGTCTAATGTGTTGTTCTCTGTGTTTTCCCTTTCAATAACTGCTCCAGTTAGACAGTCAAAGCTTTAAAAAAAAATATTCTTGTTGGTGAAAATGGTTATATATATAAAATAGTTATATATGTGCGTGTGTGGCTCTAGTTTTAGTCACTTTATCCTGAGCAACTCTAATTGAATTCTACTTAGGCTTAGCACAAATAAATCTATTTATAAGTGGCTCTTCCTCCCCTTTGCTGATATTAGGTGGGAACAACAAACAAGTGTGCTCTTTCTAAAACTGTGTAGTCAAATAATGAAATATTTTGATTTCCACTATGAAAATTTTATGGCTTGTGTGATGAAAAGAAAGTTACTAAACCAACCCATTCTGGCTGGCTGTGATGAAACTGTCCTCTTCTTGTTGTTGCTCCCAGCTCTCTGGCCCTCTGCCTAATCATTGTGTGATTATGGTTGTGTGCGCGCACGTGTTTGTTTCTGAGAGAGGAAAAGAGAGACTGTGTCGCAGCTCACTGGATGATTGAGAGCAGCAATTAGAGACTTAATTAGTGGCTATCACAAACGCGTGCGCATGCACACACACACACACACACACACACCAGATACACAAACACTGATGCCAATGTACACACACATTCATACAGCTGCGCATGCACAGCCACACACGTGCACACACATAATAATACTGTACACACTTTTCTCTGTGTGCGTGCCTGTGTTTACTAGATAGCATAATATGATTCCATCCACGTTTTAAGTGTTTAATTGGCTTTTAAATCCTACTATGTAATTATATGGCTGTGACACACACTTACAAACTCATAGACATACGCACACACAAATGCAACATGCGCACACATACACACATGCAGTACAGCTGTTCATTAGCATGATGGCTTTACTTCTGTCTTGGCTCTAATCACGGCATGTTTACATTTTAAATGAGCGGAAATGCTGCATTGCCACAACTGCGCACACATACACTCAGGCCCACCCGTACACAAACACCTTCCAAACACTCACATACTCCGTTTAAGTTTGAACTTACTTTAATCATATTGTGTTTACATTTCAAATGAGAAAGGATTGCAGCATTACAGCAGACACACAAACCACACAAACACACATTCAGTTTTTCCCTCTTCTGTTTTCGTTTTGCATAAGCAAATACACAGACACACTTCTCATTAGGGTTGCAGCAGTTTGAATATTGTGAGCCTTATAGTTTCTTTTTTTTTTACTGTATTTTAATTATTGATTAGTTTGAGATTTCACTAGCTGTAATTTAATTAAAGAGGGGCAGACATAAACTCCTTTGCTTTGAATAGAGCTTTAGCGTGTGCATTTGTGTCTTACTGTCAGACTTTGCCAAAGACAGAATGTCCATCAGGTTTGGCGTGTTCATCTGTTTGGCTGTGGTACATCTCTGTATATATGAAGATGATTTCTGTGTGCACTTGTCAACCTGTCCCTAGCATCCACTTCTGTCACACCAGTCCTCTGCATGTCCTCCTTCACTCCTATGTGGTCGTCCTCTTTTCCTCTGGCCTGGCAGCACAGCATTCAGCAACCTTTGTCCAATACATCCACTATCCCTCCTCTGCACATGTCCAAACCATCTCAGCCATGCCTCTCTAACATTATCTCCAAACTGCTCAGTCTGAGTTGTCCCTCTGATAATTCTACCTTATAATAATGCTGTGGACTGAACAGGCAAGATAATACTTGAAAACACAGTGTTTCCATCATTAGATTAAAGTCATACAGGTTTAGAAAATTCAATCTGTGGATGATGAATTTAGTATTTTGTGCAGTTTCTGTCCACTACTTTGGTGATGGCTGAAATTTCTCAGCAGCTAATGGATTGCCATGAAATTTGTGCTGAATCATTTGCTGAATGTTAGAGTGTCCACTATCCGTTTTGTAAATTAACAGTTTGCGTGGTGTGAACATTTTCAGAATGTAGTTTTACTTCTTTTCACTAAATAGTAGGGCTGTGGGATATGACCCAAATCTCATATCCCGATATAAGAATTCTATTGTCCCAATAACAATATAAATCACAAAAATGTAACATTTTCTGTAAATTCTGTGAATCTCAGACTTGCGTGAAGTGTTTCCAGCTGCGCGTCATGTAGCTGGAGTCGAGTGTTTTAACCGATGCATGAAACTACACATTTTTAGACATAAGTTGTAACGGCCGCCGTTTTCTTTGTGAGTATTTATTACACGGCGTGCTGCGGGGAAAAGCCTGTCCTAACGTTTGAGTCTAAGGTTTATTTTTTAGCACCCGGCCGCTCTTTTTTACTTCTCATCTGTAAATAACCTGCTATTTCACGTGATTCCGTTTATTTTGAAAAGTCTCAACAGGATCTTGAGTAGTGATGTGCGGATCGATCCTGAAATATCGATTCCTCGGATACCAATCATTTATGGTCTAGAATCGATTCTCACATTAAAATATCGATATTTTAGTAATATCATTCGGATTGTCTACATTCAAAGGAACTACTTCCTCTTCCGCCTTTCATAGTCATGTGCGAAATACGGCTGTATAAATGTCTCGCAGCCCCTTGGCGTGTGCACGCACAACAATGGCTGAGCCTAATTGGAGTCATGTGAGGACTTATTTTACCTCCACAAACAGCTGAGACGTGGTTTGCGATACATGTGGCAAAAAAGTGCTCCAAGAGTGAGGTGTTGTGGCCATACTAGGGCTGTTGGGGGGGAATACATTTTACAGTGTTTATTTATCGGATAAAATACGTTAAATGTTTGGCCGACCCGGAAACAGCGGGGGTGTCCAAATTCAGAGGCCGCTTCCACCTGAGGACCCGGCCTTCGTGGTCTAAAGAAAGCCGGGTAGTACGTCACGAGCTCCCTCGTGGAGTGAAACTCTGCCGTCTGCTCCTTGCTATCTAAAATATAACCGGGCGCTGGCGTAAACAGTCAATCGTCTCACACTTCTGTTTAATCATTTTCTGTTTGACGTTTATTCAGCTGTATGAAAACCCCAGAGGAACCCTCCCGAGGGATTAATAAAGTTAAATTTAAATTAATCGAATCTAATAACTTTAATCTCAGCCAAACCAATTTACTCACGAACAAATAAAACACTGAAAAAGCCAAACAATAACATTTTTAAGTTATCAAAGTGACTTATATATCATGTTTAACCCGAGTAGCGAAAGACCGCGGGGGTTTGAAGACGATATTTGAAGTTTACACAGCTACATTCTCACCTGAAAATATGTTAAAAGTTTTTTTGCGACCAAGAAAGAGAAATAAGAGTGATATTAAAACCAAGTAGCTGCCGCCATTGTTGGAAACTGGAATTGGCTGGGCCGCGCTATGAATTCTGCGATATGGTTTTTCAATTTTGTTGTCCGGGTGGAAAATCGGGAGAAATTCGGGAGAATGGTGGCTCCGGGAGATTTTCGGGAGGGGCACTGAAATTCGGTATTCTCCCGGAAAAATCAGGAGGGTTGGCATGTATGGTTGTGGCAGCATCACTAACCTTGTCAAACACCTCAGAGTAAATCATATCACAGAATATGAAGAGCGTATGTTGAGACTGAAGAGGAGGAGAGGGACAGGTGCTGCTAGGGCGAGACAGACGTCTCTCACAGAGTTCTTTAGTGCTGCAGGCAGGCAAGGTGTTCAAATAGCGCACAACTTCAGTTTTTTTTTATTTCTATATGATGAACTCTGCATTATTAAGTGATAAGAACAAGTAATCTGATGTCCTGTAATCATTATGATGCTATAATTTGAGATACAATAAATAAAATAAGTTTTTGTACAAAGTATCAGTATTGTCGATACCACCCTGAATGTTACTTGGTATCGGATCAGAAAGGAAATCAGTGGTGCTAACCACAACGCATAAAAACAGGCGCTTGTCCGTCCGTAGTGTGGTTATATAAAATATAAGAGAAAGAGAGAACTTTAAGAAATGAATATAGCCACTACAGTGACCATCAAAACGATGAAAAAATATTGCCGTAAACAGTTTATTTTGTGACACCACGAAACAAACTATAGCGTAAAATGAAACGATAGACGTTTTTATATCGTCATCCGATATATATCATTATATCGAACAACCCTACTAAATAGGACATTTTTTTCATGTTTTTAACCATCTTTATGGAGTTATTTTGCTTACACAGTTGGGCTGTATATTGCCTATACACTAAAAGGAGATTGACCCTCTTGGCTGTTTGTCTTGTATATAACAGACTAACTACTGAAAATTGTCAAAGAAGCTGATCATGGTGACAAACGCACAAAGAACTGACAGAGAAATCTTTAGCTCTGATAAATAGATTAGACTCTCCCTTTCATGCACCAAGCTCTGGTGTGTTAATGTTGTTTTTAAACTAAATGTGATCATCTAACAACTGAAAATACCCAGATTATTTTCCCAGGAGAGAGTAAAAAATAAAACTGAGCTAAAATATAAAGTGAATATGTCATTACAGGAATTGCTGGCCAGTGTATAAACTGATTTCATAAGATGATTACGTGTCAGTGGTGTGTTTCAAAGCTTGTTTTGAAGTTTTTCTGCTCTTGGTTGCTGAAAGGTTTGTTAGCGAAGCTAAGCAGAACTGTTAAGGTGACTAAAATAAAAACATCCGAACTTGATAATACCTATATATTTAAAATATAAAAGTTCATTATTAACCCTGAGGAAATTTCAGTGAATCTGAAATGCTTGTAAAACTGTGACTGCATGAATTGAGTCTGTCCACCTGCCGTGTTCTAGATTCAGACTACTTTCACGTTGTGTCTTTGTCTCCAGACCTCGAATCAAAGGCTGCTGAGTTGAATCAGTCTCTTTCACGGAGAGGTGGAACTCCAGAAAAAAGCCTGAGCGAGATGAAGGAGGAGATCCAGGCTATGCTGCATGAGATGAGGCAACGACAGCTGGGAAGGAAGAAAGTTATTGCAGAGGAGGAAAACAAGTATGGAAACACATGAACACATATGTACAGAGGTCATGTTTTTCTATCTCCCACACACACACACACACACACACACACACACACACACACACACACAAAAGGAAAACTAAGTAAACAGACCAGCCATTGTTTTAGACATATGCAACGGAGTGTGTGCAAACCATAAGGTGGTAATATACAGAGATAAAACATGCTAACAGTCATGTCTGAGTACAAGAGAAAAAGTGAGCATCCATGCTACGGGAACTTTTTGAGGATGCTTGATGTTTCTCTTTCTCGCTGTCTTCATTATTTTTATTTTATTTTTTGTAAAATTTGTAGATTCAAATCACAACTGTTATCTCTAGGTGCTTTATAGTGGAAAGAAAAAAACCTAGTGTAACAGTGGAAATCACATCAACCAGACAAATAAATCTATGATCAAGCATTGGGTGATGGTGGGAAGGAAAAACTGCCTTTTATCAGGAAGAAACCTCCAGCAGAACCAGGCTCAGGGAGGGCATTCAGATAAGCAACCACCTGCTGTGACATGTTGGGGGGGGGTGAAGCGAAATGAAGAAAGGAGAACAGGGGGAGACAAGACGAAAAAGTCCATGTGGGAGAGAGAAGACACAACAGTGCCATGTAAACACACAAAGAATAAATTGAGGTGAGTGGAGATGAAGTGCTCAGTACATCACAAGTCCTGCAGCAGCCTGAACCTATATCAGCATAACCAAGGGATGCTGAGGGTCATGTGATAAAGCCAAAAGTATAAGCTTTATCAAAAGGCCAAAGTTTAAAGTCTAATCGTAAGTCTGTCTACCAAATTCAAACCGGGAGCTAGCTCCACAGGAGAGGGGCCTGATAGCCGAAGGCTCAGCCTCCCATTCTGCTTTTAAATACAATATGAACCACAAAATGCTCTATTAAGATAATATAGTACTACTGGCTCTTTAAGATATGAGGAGGCCTGATTGAGGAAGATATGAGCGGACTTTCTACAGTAAATGGGATGGTTCTTATATAGCACTTTTACTCTACTTGAGCACTCAAAGCGCTTTATACAACATTATACATCACCCATTCATTCAAGCACTTTTTTCTGTGCTTAAGCGCTTTCTGTCTAACATTCAAACACATTCACACTCAGATGGAAGCATTGGAGAGCAACTTGGGGTTAGTATCCCGCACAAGGATATTTGGCATGCAGACTGGAGCAGCCAGGGATCAAACCACCAACTTTCTGATTAGTAGATGACCTGCTCTACCACCTGAGCTACAGCCACCCCGAAAATGTGAGGAGAATGATTTTAATTCAATTCTTGATTTAACCAGAAGCCAAAGAGAGACGCCACCATCTGGGAAATATTATCTTGCTGCAGCATTTTGGATCAACTGAAGGGTTTTCTGAACAATCTGGTAATATTGGATTATAATAGTACAGCTTGAATATTCTGAATGCTTATTTAATTCACAAACTCGCTTTTCAGCATCAATTTGAAACATGATGTTTCTAAATTTAGTGATAATAAAGAGATAAAAGAATGCAGATGAAAGAAATCAACACATTTGTTTGATGTGACTCCAGGATTCCACCTACCAGTTATTTTGCTCTCACTTGTTCAAGACTTTGCATTTACTTTGGGCTGTTTTTACTCATGAAATTGTGAGTGGTGCCAGGACATTGTTCCAATGTGTACAAAACACTCTGCTTCAGAGATTTTCTCTCACTTGTAAATACTCGGTTTGATTTTAGCAAGGTTGCTGCCTGGGTAGAGTGTGCAGAAGGCAGGAAGTAAGAAACACATTCGCTTTTTGCAAAATCACCTTTTGTATTGTCACAAAGTGGACATTTCTACTTATGGTTTGCGGTAAATTAGTTTGAAAAAAATTAAACTTGTGTGTAATTACTTTGTAAATGCACTATGTTTGTTTCTGGCCATTTAAATAAAGAAAATTCTGCCGCGTGTATTGATAAAGTAAACTGCAAATGATGTCAGACTTGATATTTTCAAGAGTTAGAAACTAGTTTCATTTAGATTCTAATTGTTTATGGAACTTTCTGTGAATGCCGGGAATAAAAGAAAATCACCTTCATTTGTAAAACAACACTGCACTGAGTATTTGGAAAATTGTTAGGTAATATGTAGAGGTTAAATTAAGCAAACCCATCATTCCTTTGTGATTGATTTCTTTCTTTTTTTGGACATTGGGTATCAGGTGTAAACCACTCCCACTTACAGAGATCTGATTGCTATGTGTCCTAAAGCCCTGTTGATGTTTTCCCCTTTGCGTTCCCACACTTTCTCTGTCTCTCTCAATGCATTTGATGGAATTAGTAATCTGTTCCCGTCTTCCCTCCTTTGCTCCCTCTCTTTGTCTGTCTCTTTGAGCAGTAAATGTTGACAAGGTCGATGAGTTAATTAAAAGTATCACCGCGGGGGCAGAAGCGGAGAAAGACACGGCCATACAAAGAACAGGTAGTGAGAAGAAAAGTCACAGAGGGACAGGGGAACAGCTAACAGATGGACAGCGAGTTGTGATGGGATAACATATGAGGAAAAACAGAGACAAAGAGAAGTTGCCACTGCTATTCAGTGACTTGCCTGTCAGTTCACAGTGCATTATTTCACTGAACCCTGAGGGGAGCAAAGAAAACGCTAGCAAAAAACAAGTGCTAAAATGAGCAAAGCTGGCACAATTATGCATACTGTTTATATTTCATCTAGATATGCCAGAGTTCAAAAACTTTGCAGTGTGCTGCAAATGTTACTTTCATTCACATGCAGCATTAGTATATAATGATGTTGTAATAATTAATTGTTAGATGCGCCTGTTATATTTTTTTAACTTTGACTTTCTCTTGCTATTCTCCACAGGGTTCATTAAATTGTCATCAGATCAAATCATTACCTTCCATATGTCCCTAAAATTATATGAAATTGTCCTCTGAGTACTCTTAACTGGAGGACACTAGATCCTTGTAGTCCTTTTTAATGCTGAAGGTGAAAAATTGCACTCATTACAGGACTCACTGGTAAGCATATGGCTACTAAACTGTTTGAAAGTATTTCTGCTTTCTAAAAGTTCACATCATGGCAATAATTGCAATGAAGTAAAAGCTGCATTCAAATCTGGATGGGGGATTAAATAAAGTAAATTCAGACAAGTTAGTTTTCATGTCATGTTTACTGAACAATATGGGTGTCGAGAGGTGAATGACATAACTCAGAAAAAGGTTGCACTGTAATTCAGGGCTCTGTAAATAAAACTGAATTGAATTGAAATAAACGGTATAATTGATGGTTAAGGTGCATGCTGGTGGGCAAATCGCACAATCAAGTGTTCTGTGCAACAAGATCAGTGTAGGCAGACAAATTTAAGCTGAAAAGTATTTAGAATTCCAACTTTTACTTGCTTCATCTCTCAGTTAAAGAAGTGGTTTTAACAAAATTTGTAGCACAATGTTAAAAAAGGTAGAGTGTTCCTGCACATAAACGGTGCTTTATCTTTGTTGAGACAGGATTTCACACGAGTTTGTGTTATCCATGTGTTACATGTTCTTATGAGCTCTCATTGGCATGCATTCTGTGATTCACACCTTGGAGCAGAAGTCTCCTCAAAATACGCCGGGTGACCCAGTCTTCTTGTTGGGCCTGAGGATTGCTGAGAAAACTTGTGGCTACAAACAAGAGTCAAAAACACCACAATTTGCAGTGAAAGCGCCTGCAGCCTTTGAAACTAAAGACAGAGTTTCACAGTATGTCAGATTGGTGCTCTGTGAACATTTTCCCTTGAGTCTATCCCCTATGTACACATCTTCTGATGCCCCGAGCCAGCTAAGGAAGAGAATATTTGCTACAAGCCACCCAAAATGTGAAGTGGTGACTTTTAGGTGTCTTCAACATGACAAGATGTCCATGTTGAAAATGCTCAATGTCTTGGTTGTTGCAAAACAATCATTGCTGCCCACTGGCTAGTTTTCCTTTTCAAGTTTTTCATTTTGAGAAGTCTTTTCTGGAAACATTCATGATGATGCACTGCGTTATGCAAAAAGCCCCCTAAATTGATATAAAGACTGAAACAGGGGCTTTAGAAAGTTTACACTCTGCCAACTTTCTCACCTTCATACAGCTGGCCGTGTATGCGACGGCCATGAATGTTGCAACATAAGTTTCAGAGATTGTACTCTCCCATCCAATTTTGTCTTTGGAAATATGTGGCGGTAGAGACTGTTTGAACACCTATGAAGTATTTCTGATGGAGTATACTGGCTCTCTAAGCAATCAGTGCTCTGCTCTTTCATTTGCTGGATGCCTGGTACCACACCGCTCACCTGAAAGCCATGCACTCACTTGCTTCTACTGCTGTTTTCATTTCATTTCATAGCCTAGAATGCACATGGAGTGTCTGAGTCTGCCTTTCCCATTGAGGAAAATGACTATTGTCACCTCCCCACTCTCAGCCTTGCTGAGCCTGATGTTGTAAAAAGAGAAAATGGATTGTTCTGTAAAAGCCAAACACAAACATTATACATAAATACATTTGCAAATGATCCATCCCATGTTAGATACTCAGTGTGTACTGCACTTAGAATGAGAACAGCACAACAAAACTATTAAATTTTAATGAAATGTCCCTTAAACAAAGCCTGATGACAGCTTAAAATTCCTTTTATATTAAACAAAGTCTCTGGATTGTTGGCTCTGGATATTTGTTGCAGCAAGCTGAATGCAAAATTTATGCCTCGGAGTATTTCTCAGACAGGCAGCCTGATGAGGCTCGGTTGTTAGGTTTTAGTTATCTTTTAGAATCTCGTTTTCTTCCAGTTATATTTATTGCTGTTACTCATGTAGCAAATTCTGTTGCAGTGTATATTACCACGTGTTGCTTTACCCCCTCACCCACACAGACACGCATGTTAGAGTGATATTTGCAATGTTTTACATTGCTGTAATTTAATCTATCTTAGCCTGAGGGGTCAATAGACAAACGCTGCTAATTTCAGACCCACATTTCAATGTTCAGTCATATGGAGTGATTATTGTCTTCAGACTAGCAGAGGGTCTTTCACACATGGCAGTAACTCCCATCCTCTTGTCTCTTCTGTGGATTCTAGTATTCGCATGTGATACTTTAATCCACTGTTCTACTAAGTCATGTATGACACTGTGCAGTAACACTGTGGGATTTAATGGAAATAATCCAGTCTCTCTCTCCTCTTTTTCCATTCAGTTTAGCAGAAGAGTTGTATCAGAAAGTCCAAAGACTCTTTGGTAAACCGCATCAGGCCACTGAAGACCTCAAGGCAGAGGTGACAATTAATTTTACTTATTTGTCTTCAGTTTTACTAAATGAATGGCTTAACACCTCCTTATCTTCTTTCTAAGATAAAAGAGAAGCTTTCGGACCATGAGGAGAAGCTCAGGGATGCCCATGGTCTGCTCATCTTTGCCCAGGGACAGACAAGTCTGGCTGGCTCACTGGCTTACCAAAACCAAGCTAACCTCACAGCCCTGGAGGTACAAGCACGAGTTTACATTGTGACCTCGTGTCCAAACTGTGTGTTTTGTGTATAACTGATATTTTGAGATGTCAGTTAGTTAAATGTTGTCATAATGTGGTAAGCAAAGCCTCTATGCCTCTTTAACTATCACACGATGGGGCGATCGTGGCTCAGGAGTTGGGCATTCGTCTTGTAATCGGAAGGTTGCCTGTTCGAGCCCCGGCTCCGACAATCTCGGTCATTGTGTCCTTGGGCAAGACACTTCACCCATTGCCTACTGGTGGTGGCCAGTGGCGCCAGTGTCCGGCAGCCTCGCCTCTGTCAGTGCGCCCCAGGGCGGCTGTGGCTACACTGTAGCTTGCCATCACCAGTGTGTGAATGTGTGTGTGAATGGGTGGATGATTGTGTATAGTTAAAGCGCTTTGGGGTCCTTAGGACCAAGTAAAGCGCTATACAAATACAGACCATTTAGACCATTGACAGTAGATTCTGTAAAAACACCCTTCTGTTGGCATTACAATTACTTGTCAATGTATTTGCCATATACTCTAAAGTGCTGAAGCAAGCAGTATTTCATAAAAACCGACTCTGAACCTGAATCATCTACATGAACACTGCTGTGTGATGTCTTTGTTACTCCCCATTTGTTCTGTACTTTCTACTGTGGCCTGGATAGCTACAGAAAAGAGCACCAAAATGACTGTTTGCACATTTTTGTACCCTTCCATGCACTTGAGAGAGACCAGTGCACAAATTTATGCTCATACCAATAAGCATGTTCCAGTCTTTAAGAAGTTGGGTCACAAAGTTAAAGGCACGAGGCCACACGTTACCCAATGTCTGATAGTAACGATAACGTTTTAAGTGTATTTTATTTCTGACTTTAGACATAAGACAATTAAATCTTTTAGTTTCTGTCTCCTAAACTGAAAAAACAATAAAAATGCTTAATAATCCCAAAGACTGAAATTCACCATCTATAAATCATTGATGCCACTTAATCTTATTTTGTTGAGAAGCCTTTTGCATGTGATTAATCATCAAGAAGGGCTTAGATGCAGCATAACCTCTAACAGAAAAAAATAGCAAACATTTATTGAATAGATTATCCTACATATCCTACAGGAAAGATTATACAGTCTTCTATCTCTGACACACTCAATCAATATAGTCTCACAGCAATTTCATTAAATGCACCTTGCTAGTTACGGCTCACTACCCCTTTTGCCCTCAGAACTGTCTTAATTCTTTGTGGCACAGATTCGACCCAGAAACACTGCTTAGAGATTTTGGTCCATATCAACCCAATGGCATCACACAGCTGCTGCAGAATTGCCAGCTGCACATCCATGATATAAATCTCCTAGTCCACCACATCGCAGAGGTTCTCTGTTGGATTGAGATCTGCTGACTGTGGAGGTCATTAAGCTCATTGTGATGAAACCAGTCTGAGATGATTTGGGTTTTGCGACATAGCACATTATCCAACTGGAAGCAGCCATCGGAATGTGGCTACACTGGGGTAAAGAGATGGACTTGACCTGCAACAATATTTGGGGAGGCTGTACTGTTTGAATGATGCTCGGTTGGTACTAAGAGGCTCAAAGTGTGCCTACAACATACCCCCCACACATTACACCACCACCACCAGCCTCAACCAGTGGTGTAAGGCCAGATGGATCCATGCTTTCATGTTTTTACCACCAACTCCTGACCCCACCATCTGAATCTGGTCCTGTTTTCTTTTAATGCAGAGGAAGCGATCTGCAGTCAGCGCAGTGAAACAGGAAGCACAGAAGGTTCTTAGAGAAGGAGAACGTCTACTGGGTGAAGCGAACCAGCTTTCTGACAACGTCAACAAAGAGATCGAGGTACGGAAATAAACCTTTCGTGCTCTGTAACACTTTAAACCTCTGTCCACTCTAGAATATTCTGCCTCAGGTTAGTTGTATTGCTTTTGTCTTCAAGAAAGTCAAATTTCAGTTCGGCACATATAATGTTATTGTTATGTTTTATTAGCATTAAAAGTCACTTTTATGTAGATCTGAGTCTCTGTTCTCTGTTCACAGGACTTGGAGGAAATGGCGAGTGAGCTCGGGGCTCTTCATGGCCGGCTGGATGACAGAGTCAGTCACCTCACTTATGGTTTGAGCGATGGTCGCCTGGCTTATCGCGTGCAGGATGCAGAGGAACATGCCAAGCAACTTAACAACTCTGCAGCCATTTTGGATGGGTAAAGGGAGTATACTTTTACAGTACAGAAAAGCACACACGTAGGCCCAGGTAGTATTTACTTCAGGCCGAGTGTGATTTTAAAACGGGTTCATGTTGCTTTCTTTCATGTTGTTGTCTTTTTTAATAACATTTGCTGGTTACAGCTTTTTATTCAGTTTCATGTAACTGTAAGTTAAATATCCAAATCGACTCTTAAGCGCTAAAAGCATACCATCATCAACTGCACGCTCAGCTTCACAGTTCAGTTAAGCTGGAATATATTATGCTCAAGTCCACCCAAAATCCAACTAATGGCAGTAAATGTTGAAACATGAAAAGTTCTGGAAATTCTCATTATAACTTCCAGTTTAATTTAACTGCTTACCAAAGTGTGTATAACAAATAGAATAGGAAATCAATGTCCATTTCTTCCTCTCCCCCCCCCCTCTTCACAGTATTTTGGCTGAAGCTAAAAACCTTTCCTTCAATGCGACAGCCGCCTTCAATGCCTACAGTAACATTAAAGCGAATGTTGATGCAGCAGAGAAGGAAGCAAAGGCAGCCAAACAGAGGGCGAGCGAGGCGCTGGCACTGGTAAGAGGACGTGCACTGTCACGTATGGAAACACATGCTGTATGTAACTCGCCCTGTATTCAGCTACTGTAGATACCAAGCACAAGCAGTTTAGCAATCCGGACCATGAAAGTGTTCTCTCAGCACAAAAGATAGTGTGTGTGTGTTTGTGTGTGTGTCGCATGCAGTGACAGTAATGTAAGCTTGTGCTCTCCATTAGTCATGGCTGAGGGATCAAAGCACAGCTCTGTCCCTCTTTCTCCTTCCCTCTCTTTCTCATTATCATGACTCACACCTGAATTCTTCCTTTTTCCTTCTTTTATTTTTTAATTTGTCCCGTTTCCTATTCCCTTTCTTTTTTTCCTTCTTTTTTTTTCTTTTTCCCTTGCACGTTTTACTTTTTTTTTAAACATTCACCTTCATCTTTGATTTTTTTTTCTCCATGTATTTCCTCTTCTCTCCTTTTTCACTTTAATTTCCTCTGAGCCAGTTCATTCGTCTGACCGTCATTCTGCTGATACTTTACCCTTCTCTTGTTGACTCATGCGGCTCGTTTGCTTTAATTTTTTCTTTTCCTTTGGCAAGTAATATGTAAAGGGCTAAAAGTGAAAAGCAAAGGGATGAAAAAATGATTCAAAGGGTTGAACACGGAGAAACAAAGTGATGAATAGTTAAGTAATTTGAATCCCTTTCTTAGAGGATCATTTAGCAATGCGAAGTAGTTATGCTTTGATCTTACAGTCGGTACCTCTGTATGCAGATTACTGCACCTCTACATTTTTTTTTTAAATTTGTGTGTGAACCCAAAAATACTTTATTCTGAGAGCATTTTAAGTCACACAATTTGCACTGTTGCTCCTTGTATGCAGGCTTTAGGTCCAGAGATCCCAGTAAAGGAAGCAGCTCGAGATGCCCTGCAGAAGAGTCATGTACTTTTGGATCAAGCTAAACAACTTCAAAATGAGGTCCAAGGTACTGTCGGTGTATGTGTATCCAGAATGTATATTATATACAGTGGGGCAAAAAAGTATTTAGTCAGCCACCGATTGTGCAAGTTCCCCCACCTAAAATGATGAGAGAGGTCAGTAATTTGCACCAGAGGTACACTTCAACTGTGAGAGACAGAATGTGAAAAAAAATCCATGAATCCACATGGTAGGATTTGTAAAGAATTTATTCGTAAATCAGGGTGGAAAATAAGTATTTGGTCAATAACAAAAATACAACTCAATACTTTGTAACATAACCTTTGTTGGCAATAACAGAGGTCAAACGTTTACTATAGGTCTTTACCAGGTTTGCACACACAGTAGCTGGTATTTTGGCCCATTCCTCCATGCAGATCTTCTCGAGAGCAGTGATGTTTTGGGGCTGTCGCCGAGCAACACGGACTTTCAACTCCCGCCACAGATTTTCTATGGGGTTGAGGTCTGGAGACTGGCTAGGCCACTCCAGGACTTTCAAATGCTTCTTACGGAGCCACTCCTTTGTTGCCCGGGCGGTGTGTTTTGGATCATTGTCATGTTGGAAGACCCAGCCTCGTTTCATCTTCAAAGTTCTCACTGATGGAAGGAGGTTTTGGCTCAAAATCTCACGATACATGGCCCCATTCATTCTGTCCTTAACACGGATCAGTCGTCCTGTCCCCTTGGCAGAAAAACAGCCCCATAGCATGATGTTTCCACCCCCATGCTTCACAGTAGGTATGGTGTTCTTGGGATGCAACTCAGTATTCTTCTTCCTCCAAACACGACGAGTTGAGTTTATACCAAAAAGTTCTACTTTGGTTTCATCTGACCACATGACATTCTCCCAATCCTCTGCTGTATCATCCATGTGCTCTCTGGCAAACTTCAGACGGGCCTGGACATGCACTGGCTTCAGCAGCGGAACACGTCTGGCACTGCGGGATTTGATTCCCTGCCGTTGTAGTGTGTTACTGATGGTGACCTTTGTTACTTTGGTCCCAGCTCTCTGCAGGTCATTCACCAGGTCCCCCCGTGTGGTTCTGGGATCTTTGCTCACCGTTCTCATGATCATTTTGACCCCACGGGATGAGATCTTGCGTGGAGCCCCAGATCGAGGGAGATTATCAGTGGTCTTGTATGTCTTCCATTTTCTGATGATTGCTCCCACAGTTGATTTTTTCACACCAAGCTGCTTGCCTATTGTAGATTCACTCTTCCCAGTCTGGTGCAGGTCTACAATACTTTTCCTGGTGTCCTTCGAAAGCTCTTTGGTCTTGGCCATGGCGGAGTTTGGAGTCTGACTGTTTGAGGCTGTGGACAGGTGTCTTTTATACAGATGATGAGTTCAAACAGGTGCCATTCATACAGGTAACGAGTGGGGGACAGAAAAGCTTCTTACAGAAGACGTTACAGGTCTGTGAGAGCCAGAGATTTTCCTTGTTTGAGGTGACCAAATACTTATTTTCCACCCTAATTTACGAATAAATTCTTTACAAATCCTACCATGTGGATTCATGGATTTTTTTTTCACATTCTGTCTCTCACAGTTGAAGTGTACCTCTGGTGCAAATTACTGACCTCTCTCATCATTTTAAGTGGGGGAACTTGCACAATCGGTGGCTGACTAAATACTTTTTTGCCCCACTGTATAATGCAAGAAATAGGTTCCTTATACAATATAAACAAGCCTTCCAATTTTAGAGCAGTGTATCTGATATCACTGTCGTCCTACATTTGCCTCTCTATGCCTTTTTCTCAGTCACTCTTTCCCATTAGGGAGGTGAGGGAAGTGATTTCATTAGCAGGCGGCCTTGGCTTTAAATCAAACCACCATCATCATTTATTTGTGTGTGTTGTGTGTGTGTAGAGAATGCAGCTGGTGTGGCCGGGCTGAAGGGCAGAGTTAAAGCAGCGAAAGACAAAACCAAAGACCTGCTGAAAGCTGTCAATGGAACCATGGCAACGCTCAACGCCATCCCCAACGGTATGATTGCATCATTGTGTGTGTGTGTGTGGGGGGGGGGGGGGGGGGGGGGGGGGCTGTGCATGCACACAAGTGTGGGCGAAAGATAAAGACAGAGTGGATCAATATCAGTGTGTGGATAGAGGTCAGTTGCTCGGGTAAACTCAACTTGACACATGTCAGTACTCACAGATACGCACTCGGAAATGCACTGCGGCGATAGCAAAGTTACTGAACTGAAGTGTTACACATGTTTGTGTTTGGATCGACACAAAGACAGCTCTCAAATGTAGCAATAGTAACAGTTCAACATGGAAACATTTGCCTTAAAAATAAATGAATATGAATAATAAAGAGATTTTTACAGGATTTCCCTAGTGTGATGTCACCGTCTGCTTAGAGCAAATATTCAGCGTGATACTTTTATAGTTTCAGTCTCAAACAATAAAATCTGTTCATAGACTGACCCTATGCAAGTGTTGTATCAAAACAAGCTGTGTTTTTATTCTGGAGACTTCTCACGTCCAGGATGATCAGAGCAGGGATTCACATTTAATCATCCAAGTTTCACTTTCTTTTACCAGGATGTCTAAGAACTATAATCCTTGATACTAAGTGATGAATTTAAAATTATTGTGCAGCGTGAACTGAGAGAGCATATATCTGTGTGCGCGCGTGTGTATGTATGTAATGTGATGCCATAATCAAACCAAATTAATGCCATTAATTGCTTTGTGGAACTTACAGAGTCCAGATCTGACCTAAGAGCTATCTTGTTATTTCTTTAATAACACATAAAAATGATAGTAAATAAACTGAACAGTAAAGTATATATTTGTTTAAAAATTTGGGTTTGCACAACATCAATGTAAATTATGGCAGTTACAGTACACATCTTTTATGTTTCATCCTTTGACAGACACAGCAGCTAGGCTAGCAGCCACAAAGGCTGTAGCAGCGGATGCTAACGCCACAGCCGTCGACGTCCTGGAGCGTCTTGGAGATTTGAACCTGCAACTTGGTGGACTAGAGCGCAACTACACTGATCTGAAGGAGACTGTCAGCGAAGCCAATCAGATGATCCAGGACCCTGAGAAAAACAGTAAAGTGCTTTTCTTTTGGTAGTTAGTATGCATAGTCTAATATTAGTAGGCAGGTAGTAACTAATTACTCTTTCTTTACTCTGAAAAGAGTGAGCTTTTGAACATTTTTGCAACTCTTACATCCTAATTTGATAAATTAATAACAAAATGTTGAAAATGATCAACTGGAACATTTCCAAACTTTTATCTTGTTGTTGTCTCAGATCTACGTAAATTCGAAATTGAAATTTGATATATTTCTCTCTGTTTCTCTTTTTTTCAATCCCCACAGCAATCAGTATGTATATTTCACTTACTTTAATTTGAGCACGTATTATACGTGGTGCACCAATACCATATTTTAATTGCAATATCTCATATATTTGTTTTGCTTAAATACAATAAATCACAGAGTTCATACTGTATTGAGTCAGCGCGCTCTTCAGTCAGTATCGCCTATGGCGGCATAGGCTGATTTCGACAGCAGTATTGGAGCACCACCCATTAATATTGTGATTATCTTTAATAGCTACACGGTAAACAATAGTTGCTTCTAATAAAGCCTCCATTCGGCATGAGCATGAGAGCTCTGCGCACTGCAAGGCATAGCACTTCTTTTTTTTAATTTTTATGTCTTCTCTTTATTTTTATCTTTCCTGGATCTTAAGCTGATACAATTTCTCCAAGTAAATAAATTAGAAGCAGTTCTCTTTGAATGCTGAGTTACACTAATTGTTTGGCTCTTACTGGCTTTGCCATCTTTCTGTCTCTTCCTCCACATTTCTCCTCCTCCAGTGATTTCCTCATCTACCATTATTTCGCTTCGTCTTCTGCAAGCTTTCTCTTTCTCTCAGCTGCAGTACTGTACCGAATAGTATCATGATAACAACTATGGTAGTGTTCTGTATCGTTGTATTTGATCTCTCTCTACCTTCAGTTCATGCTGCAGGAGCAAAAGTGAAGGATTTGGAGGACGAAGCTGACAGGCTGTTGGAGAAGCTGCAGCCAATCAAAAAGCTACAGGACAATTTGAGGCGCAACATCTCGCAAATAAAGGAACTGATTAACCAGGCCAGGAAACAAGCTAATTCAGTAAGTTGTTGACACACTGCCATGTACAACTCCTACTCATAGTTGTAGGAGATCACATGTTTGATAGTAGTTTAATGTTCTTGTGCAAGATTTATTATGATTTATTTGAACTTCCAGAAGCATTTGTGGCTGGCTAACACTTCGACAGGTTGACCAGGAGACAGTTGGACTGAATGTGTTTACATGTACGAGGCCCAGCCGTGGGTCTAGTAGGCTTGGTTTCTTTTGATGACTTTCTTCCACCTCACCCCTTGGAGCTATTTAGAAACATGTCGGTGCCCAGCGGTTGGTTAAAACTCTGTTGCAGGACTATATATGGCATAATAATTCAGGCATAATCTGCCTGCATTTATAAATTAGATATCAGTCTATCTGAGACTGATTGCTCTCAGTCCAAGTTGGACTTGGAGGCAAATACCAGATGTTTTTTTTTAAATACTTGTGTGTTATTATACAATATATAGGATAAATTCAAACTAAAATCGAAGATTCCTTTTTGTGGAAACATTCTTAATTCCTTCACTCTTTCTTCCTGTTTACAGATCAAAGTATCAGTGTCTTCGGGAGGTGACTGCCTCCGTAGTTACCGCCCTGACATCCGAAAGGGGAGGTATAATACCATCATTCTTCATGTCAAAACCACCACACCTGATAACCTGCTATTCTACCTGGGATCAGCCAAATATGTAAGCACGTCTCAGAAAAACACAGGAGCATAAAATCAAAAGTAGTTTGAACTTGTACAGGTTGTTCATTTCTAAACAAAAACCAAATCTATTGCCTTAAAAATGTGTCTTTATGTCACAATTTAAATATGAAAATGTTCATTTTTTTAAAAAATGTTTCATATCGATGCATTGTTCTCATTTAATTTAACACTCAGGTGCTATGTAGAGCACCATAACATATTTTTTTTCTCTTGAAGCGTTCTCGTGTACCATTAGTCTTGCATTAAAAAGCACACACACTTGTCTCTTTCCCATAAACCGGCCCTCTCACACACCTTACAGGTATTCCCAAAGTGGCTTGTCTAATATGTGAATAACTAATACACATTGACACATACTTGCAGGCACCCTATAAACATAGCACTAATTTAGGTCACCATGCTACTCCCAAGGTGTGCATACGTGTGGGTTTGGTTGTAAACACATGTGTGTATCTTGATGAGCAGCACCAATTAACAACAAGTTTATGTTGCCATGTACTTTAGCCTGATTTCCCCTGAGAAATCTTCACTGCATCTGACTGGAAAGTGTGGAACATTCATATGTGTGTGTTTGTGTGTCTCTACTATTTTCTGATGGTGAATAATTCAGTTTGTATAGTAATTTTGTGTGTGTGCATGCACGCCTCTTACATTTTTCTAATAGCGTGTAATACTAGTTGAATAGTAACGATGCTGCCCTGTGATCTCTACTAATGAATAATCGGCATTACCCTGGGGAGACGAGAAAGATTAGTGCATGCACTTTTGTGTCTGTGTATGCGTGTCATTTGTGTCTTCAAATGTGACCCCCTGATAATCTCTAATTGCGCATAATAATATATGAATTATAATTCTTGGTATGCACTTCAGCTGCAACATGAAGATGAGAGCATATGCTGAAAGTTCACCTTTTTTTTTCCATACTCATACATATGTAATAAGAGCATTAATCAAAATACAGCAAGATCCAGTAAAAATCCACTTACAAGGACAGATGGAGAAAAGGAAAGCTTTTGTAGCCCCGGAATAGATAAGAACTGGGTATAAAAGTGCTTCACTGTTCAATCATTCACATTTTAGTACATAAAACCGCTGTATAACTCCTACATTGTGTCATCTTAAAAGCATAGACTGTGTTTAAAAGACACCTGTATGGAGGGAAAAGTAAAGCCACTGCCCATCACTTTTTACCTTACAGTTTGCCACTAATGGACATTATAGGCTCTGGTTTCATAGGTCACTCTATGCTAGGACATTTCCAACAACGTTATGTAGGTAGTTGCTTCAGTTGCTCATAGTTTAACTCTGTAGCTGATTGCTCCACATGCAGCTATTTTGTGGTCGAAACAAGTTGCTCAATTTCACCGGCATACTGTGGTCTTACCATGCATAACTTCAAGCCTGTATATAGCTTACATGTTATTTCTCTTGTAAATCATTTTAACAGGGGTACCTTTATTGGCTTCACCACAGATCCCAGCTTGCTAAGGAGCTAAAGCATGATTGTTGGTTGTCCATTTCTAAACAAAAACCAGTATAAATATTACCACTGCACGTTACGTTGTTATTTGCAGAATTCTAGTAGATAAATGATTCCACATTCACAAAGGTGAGAGGTGTACCACATAACCTCTGAGATTTGTGTGGTCTGATAATCACTTTGAATATATTGTTTGAATTAAAGCCTAAATCTGAGAACAATGCAGATTTTTATAAAGCATGCAAAACTATAGAGAATCTGATTACATTGGCAGCATCTGGAAAAGGTTTTGGATAAATTGGAAGAATGCCTAAGATTTATTATCAAATTTCAAAAAATATATATTCTTGCAATAAAATTACAACCTTTAAACTACCTTTACTGTCCTCCAAACCCTTTTGTTTAAAAAAAAAAAGTGGTTAGCTGTGTCACCTCAAAGCAGGAGGGTCGTGGGTTTGAATCCACCAATTTGCTGGGGCCTTCCTGTGTGAGGTTTGCATATTCTCCCTGTCACTGTCAGGGTTCCCTCTGGGTATTCTGACTTCCTATTACCATGTTAGAACAATTGGAGAATAGGTGAAAACTGGCCATAGGTATGAATATGAGCATAAATGGTTTTCCCTACCTCTCCCCCTATGACACCTGGAGTATGCTTCAGAATCACCGTGACCCTGAACACTGTATATCTCGAGTTTTCTCCAAGTATTTTTGAATGTTTCATAAACTGTCAACTTATTCATGTGCATTACCCACAATTACATAAAATCAGTATCTGTATTCATCTTGTTAAGCACTTAGCACAGTAACCTTAACCTAAAATAAATCACAACAATGCAGTTTATTCAGCATGTGTCTACTTTGTCTCAGGTTGATTTCTTGGCATTGGAGATGCGCAAGGGGAAGGTGAATTTCCTTTGGGATGTGGGTTCAGGTGTGGGGAGGGTCGAATATCCCCATCACACCATCCATGATGGAAACTGGCACAGGATCGAGGCGTCTCGGTAAGAAGAGCGCACTCATTCATGTGTATGGAAATGTGCTGTACCTTTGACACGTATGGTTTAAAAACTGATGTTACATCTTACATTTAAGGAGTTTTGAGAAGACAATAATAAGAAAACATGTGTACACCCACACACAATCACAAGAAAGGGGTATAACAAAAGAAAGTTACTGTACTTATCTATACATGTCTGTATAGATGTATATAGCTAATTAGTTTTCTACATTTCTTTATATTTTTTTTGTCTGTGATCCCGTCTAACCACAAGCAACAGTTGTAACCGACAGTTGTTGCAGAAATAAACCAACAGTTACCTAAGGACATCTTCTCATTCATGCTACTGTGGAAAACGCACTGTTTCACTTGGGAAATCAAGAGATTGCAGGATGTCAGCCTGTGGCACATCATTGCATAGATACAGTGTAATCTAACAAACTAGTTTTCTCTGTGAAAGCTGCAGCGATGTTTTATGCAAGACCATCTAACATCAGGCCAATTCACACAAAGGAGATGGCCCATTTGCACCATGTATTTCTATCTGAGAAATTTCCCAAAGGTGTCTTCCAGTGGAATCACGCAGACTATCGGTCTTAAGTGTTCCCCTACACAATGTAGAAATCTTGACTTTAAACTCCAAGGTGGCCAGCTGATTTTGCCATACATCTCAAAGTTTTCACTGCAACAAAACTGGCTCCACACTCTGTTTCTATCATTCTTCTTTAGCACCAAGAGTTTATAAAAACTGATTCCAAATGGCTTCAGTCATAACAAATCTCTTCCAGGCAGTACAGAATGCCAAGCAAAAAGACAACAAACCCTCTTCTCATTCTCTCAATACAGTAATGGGTTGAATGGTACCATATCAGTATATCCTCTGGAAGGCTCTATGGCTGGTATGATGCCGACCCCGGCCAGTGCCAACTCGCCCACGGCCTTCACCATCTTGGATGTAGACCAGAACGCCTACCTGTTTGTGGGAGGGATATTCGGCTCTGTCAAGGTGCCTGTCTGTCTGTCTCAAAACATGAAGAACCTGTCTTCCTGCTGTGTTTTCTCATGATTATCTTTTTTCTGTTTGTCTTTTAGAAAGCAGAGACAGTAAGAACAAATACTTTCACAGGCTGCATGGGGGAAACCTACCTGGATGGTAAACCTATTGGACTGTGGAACTACAGAGAGAGAGAGGGAGACTGTAAGGGATGTGTCGTCAGGTATACAGTCACAATTTAATTAGAAGTTAATTATTTTATTCTTCCTTACTGATATTGATAGTGTAGTCTTTTTATTACTCCCAGTTGTATTCCTAATCGTAGATATGTAAAGAACATTTTATACAGGAACTAGGATTTATTTATAAAAACAGCTGTCTTTTGCAGATATTCTGGTTGGTCTAATATTCAAGTGAGCGTTTCATTGTCTCGCCTACTTTGCATTTAATTATTTGTGACCTTTCAAACTCAGGCAGTAGGACAGGAAACAAAGCAGTTGTAAATTGGTCCTTTTTTTGTAGCCCCCAGCGCTCCCACGGTGAAGGGACCGTTCAACTGGATGGAGAAGGCTACGCTGCAGTGGGACGACCCACCAGGTGGAACCCAAATGTCTCCACCATCACTTTCAAGTTCCGCACGTTCTCCTCTGATGCTCTGCTCATGTATATGGCAGCTGAAGACATGGTATGTGTTTAATATGGTATTAATACCATGATGGAGACAGATATTTTGTTTATTGTGTAAGTTGTGAGGCTTTTTAAAATTTATTTAGACAGTACAAATACTGTAAAAAGTACATCAAACAATCAAACAGGTGTCATGCTCTTACTGCTTGTGTCTTATGAAAATTAAAAAGAAAACATTACAGTTCTCTTTATGTGACATTAAGAATAGTGTCCAAATCTGCTGTTTTATTGAGCAGTCAAGATTTGATTAATTGATAAAATAATTTTAACCATTTTCTTCAGTCTAGTCCATATTGGGACCCTTTGCAGTATATTTTACACAGTGTTGTTAAATCCTATCTTTTCAGACTCGTGCTGTTATTGATTTGTACTGAATTTGAAACGCCAGAGTGTCACAGCAGTCTCTCCCTGTTTGATGCTCTCTGCAGAAGGACTTCATGTCTCTGGAGCTGTCAGAGGGTAAAGTGAAGGTTAACTTTGACCTTGGATCTGGAGTTGGAAGTGCCAACTCATCTAAGCGCCATAATGATGGCCACTGGAAATCCCTCACCATGTCGAGGAACAAGAAACTATGTAAGCCTTCTAATATAACCTGAGCTGTGAATCAATGGAACAGATAAATTAGAGGGCATACATATACAATCTCTCCGTGTTCTGTTGCTGATAATGTATCTTCAACTCTTAACAAAGCCACGGTGTCCATAGTAGACGTCGACAGCAGTGACGAGGAAAAGATTGTGGCCACATCTCTGGGGTCAGCTACTGGTCTGAACCTTAAGGAGCACCAGAAAATCTATTTTGGGGGTCTGCCAACGATTGGAAATTACAGGTACGCATAAAGTGCTGTAATTTACGTTGGTTCAGTTTATAAAAGCTTACATGATGTTCTGTGTGAGAGCTGCATATTGTTTTGCATTTGATTTACAGAAATGCTCTTTAATATTTTTGAATGTTTCATTTGCGTTAATTCATATAGTTTCCTCATGGGAAAGTTATTTTGACACTTTGAGGCAGTTAAAGTAGTAACAGACCAAACCTCCGCTCCAACATATCCATTATGTGGGATAATGCTTGCTACTAAGCACAAATACATTTTTATCCTATTTCTAAGCCCCATTCCAGAAATAGGATAACAATTAGGTCAGTGAAGACTCTGAGTTTGTTAACCCTGAGATGAGAGAAACGCCATATGTTCTGATCTGAGAGTTAACTTCAACTTTGAGCCTGTAACCGGGGTAACCTACTCACTGGCAGGATTTCTTCAACTTAGTTTAGCTCCTCCCCTCCTCCTGCACCTGAATCAGCTGTCTGACACCAGCTATCAAACCTCATAGCAGAGTGAATTAAATGGCATAAACATTAAAAACAACTTGACCAGTTCAATGATCAAAGTAAAGATGGCAAGTTGAATTGAAGGTTTAGTTTAAGAATGTTAACATGTTTACCATATGGTTGTGTGTTTGCTAATGCTTGAATGTCATGTTCCTTCTTAACAGCATCGCAGCCAGGTAAATGAATGAATAAATAAATAAATAAATACATTTTATAATCAAGCACAATAAAAAAAATCAACTGTATTCACTATTGAGCTGTGCATGAGGCTGACCTGCTGATAATGCTGTACAGCCCACACTGAATGTACGTTTGTTTGTTGGCTGGACTCTCAGAAATCACTTTTTCTATCCTTTGTTAATCTGAATTTGACGTTTGTTCAACAACATTTTGGTGGAATAACTCATATGAATAACTCCCTTCCATATTTTATTGGCATATTCAGTAGATTTAGATGTTAATCTACTTCCTGACATTTTCGAGATTGATGGGTAACTTAAAAAAAAGTGTATTATGCTGCTAAAAGACTGTTTATTGCAGTCGTTGACGAGGATTATCATATGCTGGATAATTTTTAAGAACTTTCTCTTCAATAACAGATACTCATCTTGAAATGAGTAATATAGAAAAATATCCCATTGCATTTGTATGGACAAACGACATATTCAGATTATTCTTGTTGATTTTTAGGTATCACTCTGCTTGCGAATTCACTGCTGCAGTAATTCACTTCTACAAGAGCAGACTGACCATTATTATGATTATTGAATACTCCAAAGTAAAACTGTCTTACACTTCATGTAGGTCAGAGGTCATTCTGAAGAGGTATGCGGGCTGTCTTCGGGACATTGAAATCTCCAGAACGCCATATAACCTTCTGAGCAGCTCAGATTATACTGGTGTGACTAAAGGATGTAATGTAGAGGTAAGTGAGCTTTTATGAAACATCCCGTATGATTGCTGACCCTCTGGTTACAGTATTATATATTTTAGATTTGCCATATATAGAGAGAGATGTGTGAATGGGTCAGGTCGGCGAATATGTACATATAATTAACATAACATCCACTAAATGGGGAATCTGAAAAGGCATTAAAATCTGTTGATTGGATGACCTTGAAATTCTACAGCTTTTTTTTCAACAGCACATGTCACTTTCATTCTGATTTGCCTTTCACTCGGTTGCTTCTTTATGTAGGAAGATGGTTTCCGCACAAAGAATAAAATAAAAAGGCACAGACGTGTTTAATCTGCAGTACCCTTTCATATTCATGTTCCTCTCACAGACACAAACTATGCATTATGTATTAATCAGTGCATTTGTAAGAATATACACACTTCTTAAATTGCTTTTTATATTTTAATCTTTCAAGCCTATTATGCAAACACACTCATGGAGCTTTCAACAGCCATGCAAGGTTTTCACCATGACTAGTGCTATTCATTTACTTATAAAAAAAAATGCAGCCAAAGCGTATCAAGGCCCGGAGAATGTTGAAGAAGATTGCTGAAGGTCTTTCTCTTGTTTTCTCCGTGTGGTGGTGGTAGAGAGGAGGTCAAAGGCTGGGGACCTTCGTCTTTTGGAAAAAAGCAAGTCGTTATTATGTGAATGATTTAAAATAAAGACTTAGTTTAAGCATAGTATAAAGTCAGGTTAAGGTTAGATGTAGGCAGTTAGTGGTTGTAAGAAAAAAGAAAGAAAGAAAGAAAGAAAAAGTCCTTATTAAAGTAATAAAACCACATGTGGGTAGTAGGTATGTTAAATAGAGGGGGAGAATTTCATTTTTACAACTACCGTAACAAAAGGAAAGCTGGATGATGATGCACCAGAAAGTCTGTGTGAAACAGCGTGCCACTAAAATGTGTTGCTGTTCTTTGAAAAACCTTGACTAAAATATCAGAAAGTCATATAAATTTGATCAACTACATTCAGACTTGTGTAGTCGTTTTTACTCTTTTCTGTTTGACTTCTGCATTGTAGGCATGATGAATGGTGCTGAACTAAATAACTGATCTGTCCATTGACAAAATACATGTCAAGTGAAACTGTTTCTTCTTTGTTTGCAGAACCTGCACACAGTCAGTTTCTCTAAGCCAGGATACATGGAGCTGAGTGGTCTGTCGCTGGCCGTTGACACAGAGATCAGCCTGTCATTCAGCACTCTAGAAGACACTGGGACCATACTGCTGGCAGTAGGCGGAGGGTCACCAAACAAACAGAAGGTTATTGTTATTTTATTAGGGTTTTTTTTTTGGTCCATCTGTTTTACTCACTGAGTCACTCCAATACAATATACTTCTTAAATCTGAGTTGATCAAGTTCCTCATTCTGTTATAGTTGTAAGATATTTCTCATGGGTGGGGAACAGTGTAAAATGGAGAGTAGCTTCATTTGAAATTAAATACTCATTCACCACTAATCACTCAAATCTTTCTCTATTGTCACCAGTTTGTGTTCAATATTTTTTCAGAAAATAGTTTAAAAATTGTTAAGTTGTTGTTAATAATTGCCATAAAATCTAATAAAACTGCAAGAATGTACAGTATAATCATTTATTTTAAATATAGTACATATATAGAATTTATGTAATATGGAAGTGAAATACAATATAAAAATTGTTTGGTATATTGTTTCAGTCCATCTTTGTATTTGTGCTAAAGAAACATTTCGAAAACATCCATTTGACTTTAAAGGGTTAAAACAATGTTTGCTGTGTAGTGACAAAATTTGCCAGTGTGTGCATGGTAACATAACAGCGTGCCTGTTGTCTAATAATATGGCTTCTATTAAAAACCTTGTAATGCAAGCTCAGTTTTTTCTGGTTAAGTTTCTTGCACATCTGCCCCTTTTATGGTACAGTTAAACTATGGAAAACAGCAAAGCCAAAACTATTGTGAGCGTTTGCATTGAAATTGTAATACAAACAGCTGCAGAGCAGCTGAGCTACAAATTGATCGCAAACTGTCTGCGTCTATAAATTTATGGCAATAATTTGCCAATCTGTGTGAGTGTTTTCAGTCTGGTCAAGGTGGACTCAAGTGACTCACTTGAGTAATCGCATTACTCAAGTGAGTAATCCAGTGTAACTGTACCATTAGGTAATGATAGCACTTTATGATAAAGCATTGTGAAGCTATTAGTAAGGTGTTAGCAAGTGCTTAATTCATCATTGATACAGCATTATTTCTCCTTAAGGCCATTTATGAATACAGATATATGATCATGATTCATGACTCAAAGCTGTGCATGGTGTAAGAGTAGCAGATAGATAAACATCTCTGTTTATAAATGACATACCAAGGCGGAGTAATATGTATGTAAAGAATAAATTAAGCACTTCCCAATACCGTACTAATGCTTAATAGTGTGACATTATTAGAAAGTGCTACCAAGGCAGTATCAGAAAACTTATTGGAAGAATCTGTGCACAATAACATTGTTCTGAATATCTTTCCAATCCAGGCCCGCTCCACAAGCCTTTCAAAGTCCAAGAGGAAGAGAAGACAGTCAGGAGAGGTGGGTTCACCAAGCACAGTTTGGACCCAAATGCTGTCTTGTTTGCCTAAGTGAATGGCAGTTACATAAGTGCATATTAATGAGATTTGCAGTTTTTGGCAACTGAGCTAATGGGATTGTTGTTTTCCAAAATGCACACTCTTACTTATACACACCCATAGATGTGCAAAGACTCATACACACCTTTAGTAGCTGTTGTGGATGTTCATTGTATAGTGGCGATCTTAGCTTTTAGCTGACTTTGCCAGTGCGTCCACACAGTCACACAAGCAACTTTTCTGTAAGTGAATTAAGTTTCCATGAGTGCATATTAATGAGATTTGAATCTGTTGGCAACTACACTGATTAGATTGTTTCACAGCTAAAACACCTTTTTTTCCACGTGCACACACACATGTGCACACATGCTTGTCAACCCTAGCCAGTGCTAAATAATTAAATCCATTATTTTAACTCCCCTGAAAACACCATGGGCAGCATGTCATATTTGCAGCTGTGTGTGTTTGTATGTGCACGTAAGGGGTTTGTGTGTCATATCAGGTGTGAGGATGGCACTCACACGCGTGCAAATTTAAATGTGTGTCGTGTTTTTGTGTGTGAGAGAGGTAGAGAGGACAGAGGGTTACCTCTAGCTTATCCATCATCACTGGTTGTTAGGCACATAAATCTATTTTTACTAACTATGCTGGCAGGCACAGCATTTGTGTGTATGTGTGCGCCTCTGTACGTGCGTGTGTGGAGAAAGGTTAAGCGAGGTTAAAAACACCATCAACTCAACTTGGCCCTGACTAATGGCTGTTTTAGAGAGGGACACAGAGAGAAGGGGACAGGAGACAAAGGATGGAGGGATGGAGGAGAGAGATTTAGAGGTGAAAGTAAGGATAGAGAAGTAAGAACAAAGCTAAAAAGAAAGGAAATGAGATGATGGGGAGGATAGTCTGCTGTGGGAGAGAACAAAAATTGAAAAAATGAAAAGAGCTGGGAGCAAAAAAATGAAAGGACGGGCACAGAGGAGAGGTAAGAAGAAAAGAGGTGGAAGAATATCTTAGATGAAAAACAGTAGATTGTTTTTAAGCTGGCCAATAAAGAAAGAAAAACAAATAATCACCTGTAGGTAAAAGATGGAGACCACCATGACGTCACAGAATATTTGTAAGCATTTGAGCCACGGCGACTTTAACCCTTTAAGACCATAGAGCCAAGTCCGCCAGAACTTATCTTTATATTTTTACATGCTGTAGTGCCATTTGTGGGAGCATTTCAAGTTGCTATACATCAATACAACTGTCATATACCAAATTTTAATAATATGTATGCATTAAGGCCATAGTAACTACATAAATTGCAAAAAAAAGTGCAATAAACTACAAAAAAATGAAAATCGTTTTAGGGGTTTTTTTTGTTTTTGTTTTTGTTTTTTTACATATATTTCTAGTTAGAGAAATTTAAGAGGTTTGTCCCTCAAAACTGTAAATACAAAAAAGTTGCACAAAATAGTTTCCCACCACAGGAAATTTATTTTTTACTGTCTTCATAGTTTGATTTTTGAGATACACCAATTTTTATATACTGCAGGAAAACTGAAAATAACGCAAAACAGAGCGTGCCCGCTTCAACCAGTCTTAAAGGGTTCAAATGAAAACTAATAGCCCTGCAAAACTGTACTGTTGCAACCTGTCGGTCAAAATATAGCCACACTCCTGAATTATACCCTGTTTTTTTCACCAGATTTTCACTATAGTTGTACATTCAATATTTCACATGAGTAGTGATTGACAGTATAAACTTACTAGGAATGTGTTTACTGAGGATATAGTGAACAGTATCAATTTTTTTTTCTTTTTTGCTTAGACTTTTATGAATTCCTGTTTTAACTTGAAGAATTTCCCCATGTTGGCAATGCTAAAGAATGTGCGCGTGTGCTATCTCCGTCGTTTATATACAGTCTATGGGAAAAGTCAGGATATGCACAAAGGGAGGAGAGATGGTAAAATGATGATGACAGTTTTGAGGTACATCTAAGAGTTCCTCACTCATTCAAAACAACTGAGAATTTCTTTATACAAACTGGAGATCAAAACTCTTTATCTTTCCTTCTTATCCACTGAATGATTGCACTAGTTTTGACTGCCTCGAGATATCACATTACTTTTTGTTTTTAATTAAGACATTAGATTGTCTCATAAAATGTGAAAAACATATTGAATAGGCCTGACCTGAAAGACATGGACTGCACAGTTCTACCTGCTTCAGCTTTACACTCAAGATATCGAATGAGAAATGCAGAAAAGCATACCATGTTTTGCATGAATGTTGTATTTGTGCACATTCTTGTAAAATGCACCTGTATGTGAGTCTGCATGAGTGTGTGTGTGTACGCACGTGGGTGTGCTTTTGTACCCATGTACGAGTGTGAGATGGTGCGGCGAGAGCCATGTTGTAGCTACATCTCAGTTCAATTTGTCCCCGACCTCAAATTGAAATTCCATTTTCAGGTGGTAAATTGTCTCCCACTTCGCCCTCTGGCACACAGTGAATTAAAATTCAAATTAGCCTGACCCTGCACCACTGCTCTCTAGCACCTCTCTGTCTGTCTCACTCTTTCTCTCTCTCGCCATCTCTATCGTGCTTGCTGTTTTGCTCTCTGCCCTCTCATCTCTTCCCCCTATTATCCTGTCCTCTCCATTCCTCTCATCTCTTGTTATCCTTTCCTCCCCACTCCCCTCGTCTTCCTTTATCTTGCTTATTTCCCCCCAATTTTGCTCTATATACCATATATCTCCCTGCATTCACCTCGCCATTCCCCCTACCCTTTCTTTGCTCTAATCCTCACTCTGCTTTGCCTTCCGTTTTTTTTTTTTCTGTCCGTTTCATCCAATGCCCTTTCTTTCCCTTTTTTCTTTTTGCACAATGTGGATATAGAGTTACAACCAAATGTGCATTTAGGTATTTATTTATTTGTGTGTGTGTGTGTGTGTGTGTGTGTGTGTGTGTGTGTGTGTGTGTGTCTTCTTTAAAACAACATAAATGGATTAGAAGCTAAAAAAAGATTGTTGTTGTTGCAGTTCCCCTGTGTGTTTTTAAGAAATAATCTGTAATCAAACACCTACATTTTCATGTCATTTTCTACTCATCAAAATAAAGTTTCTGATATATTACACTGGACTGAATGTACTGAATTTAAAAAAATAAAGTCCTTTTGCATTTACTTATGCAAATTTACTTGAACTTTACCATATTCTGTCTCCTAGGGTTAGTTTGAATGTACATGTTGACCCTGTTAATAAAGTTTATCTCCAACTCTGGCAGCCCTACCTCTCAGTCATGCTGACCAGAGGTTCGCTGGAAGTCGTAGTGTCTACCGGCAGCAACAATCGGCGACAAGCCACCAGACGACCTGAACAAGGCACGCTGAATGATGGCAGAGAGCACACACTCCGCATAGAGAGGCTAGCTGGCAGGTTAGCGTTTGTTTTTGTTATGAAGTAACAAACTCCTGTTGAAGATGTTTTATTGTGTGTTATAATCCATTTCCTCATTTTGGAATTTTTCTTTGTTTTCCAACAGATCTTTTGCAGTCCACGTGGACGATGAAGCCAGGATGCAGGGTATGCTTCCCAATGACCAGCCATTGAACTTGCAGCGTATCTTCCTTGGTGGTATTCCCGCAGAAGTAGAGCAGACCTCCAACAGAGCCAACATCCCCTTCAAAGGATGCATATGGAACCTCATGATCAATGCTGTGTATGTTAAACTTTGTCACTCTGTCAGATATAACTGTGAACAGATTTGTTTTCTACAAATTTATTTGATGCAGGCATGATCTTCAGTTGAACAGCAGAGTGTTTGGTGTTTTTTAAGATGATTAACAGCAGTTTATTGAAATGCTTATTTAGGCTGTAGACTTGTTTTTAAGTTAGCTTTTAAAAAAATTGGATACAAACAGTGTGGATCTGCCACTAGAAATGCTTCTGTCTCCTACGATGTTGAGATCACACATGGGTGAAAGTACTAATTCACTTTACATTATGTTTAAAATGTTCCCGTTAAACCTGCTTGATCCATATTTAAACACTGTACTTACTGTCTTAATGATCACCATAGACATTATACACTGACAGGTTAAAGTGTAGTTAATGCAATTGCAGCAGGTCACGGTCGTGCTGGTGGTGTTGATGATGATAAAGCCCGTCTTTCTGCCTGAACAGCAGTAATTGAACTGTCCAGCATCATAAACATGCTCATAACTCAGATTACACCACCTCGTCTTTGTCTGTTTATGATTGCGTCGTTCCCTTCATTTCAGCCCTATCACCCCGACCTTTTCTAAGCTTACATCTGCGTGCCTGTCTGTCAGTTCACTCAGTGTCTGAAACAACCTCTCCCCTTTAGGACAACCTCCCTTTAAGCCAGGGGTGTCCAACTCCAGGCCTCAAGGACTGGTGTCCTACAGGCTTTAGATGTGTCCTTGAGCCAACACAGCTGATTTAAATGGCTAAATTACCTCCTCAACATGTCTTGAAGTTCTCCAGAGGCCTGGTAATGAAATCATCATTTGATTCAGGTGTGTTGACCCAGGGTGAGATCTAAAACCCGGAGGACGCCAGTCCTTGAGGCCTGGAGTTGGACACTCCTGCTTTAAGCCATAAAGATCTGGTTGGCAGTCCCATCCAAATGAAAGGCCTGAGTGCGAATGCTCTGCTCACACATATGTATCTAAATGATGAGAGCAGGAGTTGGAAAAACCCTTGTAAGCTGAGCTTTTAGAGCATTCTGAAGCCTAAGCGTTTGGCTAACAGGGATTGTTTAGTCTTTCGTTGGTTTTTTGCTGGTATTGTATCTAAGGCAGAACCACTTTTGTCAAAGAAAATGTTATATCCATCTAAAGTAATGTTATGTAACAGAGCAGAACAGGGATCAGTGACAAAAGATGTGAGAGGCTCGTGGTGAAGCTGGTTGCAAAGTGCCTCGAAGAAAAAAAAGCAAGTGGAGACAGGCGAATAGCTACTTAAAAAATGTGCCCTGTGTGAAACAAATATATGTATAAATACTTGGAAGTGTATAAACTGAATCAGCTGGCATCAGTTGATGTATTGGAATCAGGGGCTAAACTTGGTTTTGGGACTAAACTTGGTTTGTGGCCTGCCTGATCTAAGACTATGCTCAATTGATTTAGCCATAAAATTATGTGCATGTCAGGCCTGTTGTTTTTATTCACCAGCAGGGAATCCACCACACGCGACAGTGATGATAGTCATTTCAGCCTGATATTTCTTAGTTGCAGTTTTTTTTGTATATGTAAAATACTAAATATCTACTTTATTTTGTGAAGAAAATGAAATTAAGGCTTGAAATAATAAACCATGGCAAACCTTGATACTTACAGATTTATTTAATTCTGCTGTGCACATGATTTTTACATCTAACTGCCTGTTCCCCTCTCAGTTTGTCAGATTTCGCTCAGCCTGTTTCCTTTGAGAATGCTGAAATTGGTCAGTGCCCGAACCTCACCCCACTGCCACCTCCACCTCCTCTACCAGCAGAGAAGGAGCTCGAGAAAGAAAAAGAGGATTCAGAGCCCTCAACCCCCATCTCACCACGTCCAAGTCCTCCTGCTGTAAGTTTAATATAGCAACTAATAAAGGATGTTACAACTATTAAGTAAATTGTAATGGCCATTGTTTTTGTTAGTCAGCCTGTTTTAGACTGTTTGAACATTTTCAAAATATAAAAACAAATAATTATGTGCATGTTAGGCACATAGAACACAGTGTAGTAAAAAGACACACATTCACCTGTGTACAGCTGTCCTACAGGGCTACAGTGCTATTTTTCTGACTCTGTTATTCAGAATATACTCTCACTCCCTTTCTCTCTCTGATGAAATGCAGCCATGGCCTGCCGTGTTAGCTTAGCAATTCATCACACAGCAGTTGTACAGCCCATTAACTTTTCTTTATAGTCCCTTTAGCCTTGAGTCACTAAACGCCAGCCCTGGCAGCCTGTCATACAGAGTGGAGCCATGGCGTTATGCTAGGCTAACTGTGCATACAATTAATGCTTTATGAGTGCAGAGGAGCCAAACACTCTGAGCTAACATTTAGCCACTATTCTAAGAAGCTGGCAGGCGGTAAAGTCAGTCATTTTTACACTCTTAGCACCGGGTTAGGCAAGATATATTTCACATATATGGCTTACAGCAGGCATAGGTTATCAGTTACCCAGTTAGCTGCTAAACTACACCTCTTAAGGAACATTGATCTTCAAGCACAGAGCCAAAGAACTCTGCTATCCTAGCTATAATTCTGGTTTGTTGCTTTATGGGCTGAGAATTCATCTGATTTTATGATTTAGACTGCAGGCTGTAAAAGCCACAGTTCTGAGTTCTCATCTACACATTAAGTGTTATTAGGGTGGTTTTTTTATGTGTATTTATATATGTCATGCTTTGTTTGTTTGGTGCTTTGTTAAGACTCTTGACTCCTAGAGAAGTCTGTTAAATTAACATCATAATGTAGTATACAGCAGATACTATAGAAAACATCATTACTGCCATTTTTGTCTTGTACTGGATACAACACTGTTAAAATATTGACATGTTTTCATTATCGAACAACAGTTTTTAAAAATTGAACGGCACAATTTTGGCTATTAGCACATTGTTTTCAAATGATTAAGCAATGGAGCTCTGCACACAGGTTGTGACATGAATTTTTCATCAGCAGTAGGAGGATTTTGTCAAAATGAAGAAGTAAACACTGGTTGAATCACAGTTGACAGAACACAACAACTCAGCATGAGTATGAATGAAAAGAGCATCTTTACTTCCCACTTCTCTGTATTTGTGATTCTTCTGATAGTCACCGAGTACCAAGTGAGGGGTCAAAGAGGCTCCATAGGCCTCAGTGAACCTCTGAAAAATATAACTCAGACTTTCATTTGAGCATTTTCCTTTTTCTCTTTGCATTTTGATTGATAATGTGACAACTGCCTCTAATTAGCTTTTTAAATCTCAGGTCTATAATTTCCTTCATTTACACTGAGCTGCAACATTAATAATGTTAAACAGGCTATATTTTCAGCTGCAAAATTTGACTTTTTCTTTAAAAAAACCCAAAAAACTAGAAATAGGCCTTGATCTATTCATCTGTTAGAAGAAACTATGGTAAGAGTCTAATAAGGAATGGGAACCGTTGCTTTTTGGCATTATCATCTGCTCTGTCATCATTCTGTCTCTCTGGCTGCCACTAATCTGCTTCCTTCCAACTCTCCAACTGCTGACTTGCAGGAGGCTACGTCCCCTTCCCTACCTGCTGCTGCAACCCGTGCACCTGCTACTGTAGCACCGTCCAGTGATAAACAGAAACCCAGCTCAGATGTGGTACACACACACATGCAAACACACGAACTCAGTACTGGTTTGCTATTATTAAGTCAAGTGTAAGATTGTGTCACTCAGATTTTGTGATTTCCTCTGTGGCTTGCAAGCCCAAAACTTGTCCATTCATACTGAAGACATGATCCAAAAAAAAAGAGAAGATGACAAATAAATAATTTAATCTTTCAGAAATAAAAACTGTATTTTTTTCTAGAAGCGCTAGTTAGCAGACACTATTCAGAGAGAGAGAGACATTAAACAGTTGTTGGTAACTATTCTCAGACACAGATTTAGTGGACTGGAGAGTAACCTTGTGTTTACTCCACCCATGGCATCATTCCTTCTTTGGCCTTAGGCTAACAAGTTATCATGAGACTGACCCAAGGTTCTCTTCTATCTGTCTGCTACTTGAGGCCAGGCAGAGAAATTGGTGCAAACACAGCCCTCAACTGGCAGTGACTGACCACCTCTACCAGAGCAGCTGAGGGTTAAGTGCTTTGTTCGAGAGCCCTTAACAATAGGTACTGAGAAGAAGAGGGGCTTTCTTGTTTGATATTCCGATGGTGTATCTGTTATAGTTTGGGATGCACCAGTTTATCAGCTGAAATTAACCTTGTTGACTGACTTGAACGCATTGGCAAAAGAGATGACATTCACTGAGGGGAGTGTTCAGCATTTATTTTGTGTGTTCCATCAATTTTGTGGTCTTTGGGATTCAGTTTCATTTAAAGACTGCGTGGCAGGGAAAATCTGAAAGACCTGAGATAATCAAATTGAGTAATGTCTGTTTTCATGGTAAAAAAGAGCACATGAATGATAAAAACAAAATAAACAGAAAAAAACAAAGGTTCACAGGATTCTGGGTACTCCTGTGAAAGACTAAGAATGACCGCATCGTGACTTGGTAGCTTGTAGAACAACCTTTAGCAGCAATACCTTGGAATAATAATTATCTATAGGCATTTAACAGTATCTCACATTGTTGTGGAGGAATCCTGGCCCACTCTTCTCTTCGTCCCACCATAGCATTTCAGTCAGGTTGAGGTCTGGTCATTGAGTTGGCCATTGCAACATCTTGGTTCATTTCTTCTTCGGCCATTCTGTTGTAGATTTGCTGCTGTGCTTGGGATTGCTTTCCTGTTGCAGTTGCAAGCTTAAGACTTTTTCCTGACAACCGTTCCAAATAAGCCATACTTGTTAAGTCTTTTCTCTTTTCCTTCACTTTCTCTAAACATTGCGCAGTTGGACCTAGAGGGGAATTTTCACTCCTGTGATTGTGCCATTGTTTTTAACACGTACCTGAATGCTCCAGACCAGCAAACTACCACATAAGTAGTATGTATTATACACCTGTAAAGCTATTATCCCAGATCAGTTTGATCTGCAGTTCTTGTTCCTGTGGCTGAAATACAGTAAGCACAGTATAGACTTTATAACTAGAAAGTGGTGGAAACTCTTACCTACACACACAGGCTCATCTTCACTCGTCACAGACACACACACACACACACACACACACACACACACACACACAACACACAAACACAATCACACGACATATATATATATATATATATATATATATATATAATATATATATATATATATATATATATAAATATATATATATATAATATAAATTTCTGGCTAAAGGACAGATTCTATTGGTGTGACCTCCAACCAAAGACCTGAATGGAAGACCGTCTTCCCATTGTTAGCTTAATGGAAATACGCAGGAGGGATGAGAGAAAGGAAGGGAAGAAGAGGAGGATGGTAAAGGATAGAAGAAAGACAAGAGGGAAGAGAGAAAAGGTGCAACGAAAAGGGAGAGTCTTTCTGAACAGAGTGGCGCTCAGCTTTTGTTGGCTTAATGGAAAGACGGAGGAGAGGAAGCGGGAAAAGAATGAAAGGAGAGGGAAGTAAAGGACTTCTGAGCAAGTGACGTCTGCCTTTTGTTAGATAGGGGAAGAATAAGAAAGAGGAAAAAGACTGAGGTTGAAGAGGAGGAGCGGATATGGGGACAGAGAGTGATAAGAGGTGAGTGTCAGCTGTAACAAAGCAAGGTCACGGTGTGGGGAATGTCTTCACTTGAAAGGGAACAAGAGAGGATTGGAGATTGAGACACACATACACTCAGTCGTCTCAGATCCTCTCTCTCTTGCTAACTTTGTCACGCACTCACACTTGAAGTATGGCAAAGTACCTTTATCACTTAATAGGCATTACTGTATATTCAAAAGAGGAGAGACACAAACTAGAGGGTGAAGCTTTTGGAAGGGGGGGGGGGGAATTAGGGGGCTGGGGGACAAAGGAAAGACCAGATACTGAGGTGTGAACAGAAGACTAGTCTAGATCTGGAGAGACTATTAGAGGTGATACAAGGTAACAAAATGAAGTAGAAGCAAAACGGAAGGACTTCAGGTGACTGTAAGTGAGACAAGATAGAAGTGTAAGATAATAAAAAATAGAGGGAAACAGATAAGGGCCAAGGACAAGAAGTAAAGCAAGAAGTAGAGAGAGAGGACAATGACAGGAGGGTACGATGGGAGCAGAGGGTTTGGTAAGTAAAAGCCAAAAAAAGAGGTGTAGAAAAGTGGAGAAAGTTGAGGGAAATAGAAGATCAGTACAGTTTGGGAAGAACAAAGCAGAAGAAAAACCATGTACGGTAAAAGAATGTGGAATGAGTGGGATTTATCGGTACATGCTGGTACAGACAGCAGGAGGAGAGGGAAGAAAGGAAAACTGGGTGGGTGGGAGGAGAGGCAAAGATGGTAAAGCAGATGATGGGAGCACAAAGGACGAAGAATACTACAGGAGACTTAGACTGAAAAAATGAATAAGAAATATAAACCAGTGAAGATGAGCATTATAGAGGGAAAAAAGACAGATGTTTTGAGTTTTGAGACAAGCAGACAAAAATAAAGGAGGTATCATTTTTTTTAAAAAGGAGAAGGTAAAATTGGATATTGTTTTAGAGTAACCAACAAAGTAAAGTTGCATCTGATGCTAGTATAGGGAAATATGAAAGCAGAGGGAATAATTGTGGGGAAATAAAGTAATTGTAAAAGTGAGGACAACGGAAGGAATAAATAAAGTAAGGAAAATGAAGAAGCAAGATAAAAGTATTCAGGAGTGGAGGGAAAATGAAAGCAGCAGATGGGAGGATAGGTGGGCATCATGAAATTAGGGAAAAATAAAGACTTTGACAAGGAGGAAAAGGAGAAGAGGTATAAGAGTGAGGAGGGATTAAATAGAAGCAAGCAGAAAAGAGAAATGTCTTGGAAGGCCTAAAATAAGATGGTGTGAGATACAACAATGACACCTGGTGGTTGTTGACTGAACTGCAGAGTGCGGGAAGAGAGAGCACATAAACACTAATTGAATAAGTTACTAAAATAATATACAGCTAAAGCAATTCAAGAATGAATAGTGGAATTGTAAGGAGGGCCTCGAAAAGCGCTATATAAATGCAATCCATTATTATTATTATTATTATTATTATTATTATTATTATTATTATTATTATTATTATTATTATTGTTATTATTATTAAGAGAAAACAGCTGTGATGCCTGGTTTAGATGAAATCAAAACATGCACAGGGGTCCTAAAAATTAGACGATTCCATGTTCCATAGCAAAACACCAAATCTGCCATGTGACCAGCTGTTTTGATGTGATGAAGAACATAATTGATAAGCATGACAAACATCCAGTCTCCCGTTTTCTTAACCACTTAACCACAGGCTTATTGGAAGGATCTGAACCTACCTATGATGATACGCACACCTTGGGTTTCATGGTCCATAACATAGCAGCAGGGCAAAAGATTGAGAATGTTATACTGGACTATACTGTGTTTGACAATCAGAATATTTTTAATTGACTGTATTGTTTAAATTAGAGTTTTAAAATTACATCATAAATACCCCATCTAAAAACTACTGTGCCTTTAAAGTGATTTTTTTTTCAAACATTTTCAATGATTTCTTATGTAAAGTCCTGTTTGGTGCGTCATCGTGACCTGCCAACCCTGCGAGCCCTTGCAGATCAGAAGAACGAACCCTATTAGTGTGATTGGCATGTGTTCTGCCTGGGTGTTAGGGTTCACGTTGACAAGAGCCAATTGAAGCGGTGCGGTGAGACCTTGTCACTGTAACTGACATGTTGTGTCCCAATCTCCAGGAATCATGTGCATCAGCTGTGGCCCCAGCAGCACTTGAGAAGGCCTATCAGTTTGGATTGACCAGAAACAGCCACATGAGCTTCGCCTTTGATGACAACAATGTCAGAGACAAGTACGTTCAAAGCAAATGAGCTTTTTCAAATGAATAATGGATTTGAGTTATTTAGTTTTTTTAATGGTTCTTGGCTAACATGTAGACAGTGCTGCTTTGTGGAATTTAGGTTTTTACAGTGGAGTTATGCAGTAGCTGTCATAGATGAGACAAACCTTTGTAGTATAACCCCACCACCTGTAACATAGTTAACATAGCAACCCCAGATACGTGTGTGTGATCTGCAGTACGGAGCACATTTCTAAATAAATAAATAAAAAGCAGAAGTGAGCGGTAGTTTTGGCAGGATGTGATTCCTACAAACAGAAAGGTGTACACCGGGTCAAAATCTACTGTATAAGAAACAACATCTTAAAAAAATGAACATGTTGGCTGGACCAGCCGTCAGAACAACCCTTCTGGTCCACAGCAAACTGACAGTAACAAAAAAAACCACACTCTACAAACAAGGCGAAGGTCCGAGTATGCTTTAGTTGTTGTCCTGGTGGTCTGTGCTAACAAAGGATTTGTGTCTTGGGCAGTGTCTCTGACTGTTTTAAGAATCACACTTGTAACATTTAATTACTTCACATGCTCCCTAAGCTGCAAGGCAGCCTGCTGTCCAAGTAAATCACCATGTATCCATTACTCTGTGTATCTGTCAGTGCTAGAAAACACAAACCTGACTCAGATATTGAACTCTTCAAACTTAAGTTTGTCCTTAGAAACACTTCTTGTAATAATCAAGGCTATGCAGAACTAAAGACAATTACTAATGTAAATCTTTGGGGTGTAAAATATGGTTTCAAGTATTGAAATGGTACAGTCAAAGAACATACTAGACATTATTTTGTATGCTGTATGCCCTGATCTCAATCAATTGAATCGTTTGACTAAGATAATAACAGAAGCTGGTCACAGTCCTTTAGGATTTCCTGTCTCACGCGAACTCTTAGTATTAGAATTTAGTAATGTCTTTTTGCATCAGTAGCATCAGTCATATATTTCACGTAGGCTTTTTTTGACTCTTTATTTCTTTGTTTTCAACCATTCATTTGTTCTTTAGGCTGTTCATGGTTGCTTTAGGTTGTCATCTTTTTGGACTGCTCCTACAGTAACTTCAGAGTCACAGGCTACAAGGTACAATGATTGCAAGGAATCCAGGTGCTTAAGTAGCAAAGCCTGAAAGAGCTCTTGCAAACCTAAAACATGCCACAATGTGGTCGTGCAATGGCTTTCATTAACTTAAATTCTAAATGTGAACTCTAGCAAGTTGTAATGATTTATGCATCTGTTTTTTTTCCTGTTATGCTTGAGTTCTTCTTCACTAGGACTTCAGGATATATGGTGGATGCCAGCTTCCAGGAGAGTAGCAACAGTCCTGTATTTCCTCTATTTATACACAGTTTCTTATTGTGGATTTATAAACACCCAGGGACTTCAATATGCTTTTGATGCTTCACATACAGTTTTTCTATGATGCTCCTTTTAGGTCCTTGGTTCAAACCAACTTATCTTTCTTTAGAGAGCAGGCGATGTCAGTAAGAAGACTCCATGTTTTTATTTAAAGAGCCTCACAGCTCTACAGCCACCTCCCTCTCTCCAGTTAGCCTTAAGAGAAATCATTAATGAAGAGGTTCATTTCTTTCTTTCTTCTGGTCTGAGTCTGTGTGATTACAAAAAATACAAGTGTGTCATCAGTTTAGTCAGATCCTGTTTGCCTTGACAATTCAGAAACCCTGTCTTGCAACTGTACTACAATGTATTCCTGTGTTTGTTTGTTGTGGGGGTTTTTTCTCCACAGACTGAAAATTGAGTTTGAGCTGAGGACAAAGGAGTCATCCGGTCTTATTTTCTACATGGCAAGAATCAACCATGCTGACTTTGTTTCCATACAGGTAACTATCTAATATACTGGCAGGTGTTTTTAGTTGTTTCTCTACTGCTGTTTGTCCTGTAGTATTTTTTTAGTTTAAGACTTAATCTCATAAAGGGATGTAAAGTTTGCTCTTTGTGTGTTTGTTTTCCAAATTAGGCCCAGTAGGTACACACTCTGAACTGCTTTTACAACTTAAAAGGTTTCACCTGATAAATTTCCAGTTTGATTTCTGTCTGTGCTGTAGAACGGTATAGAGGCTAAAGCTGTATGTACTCTGTTTTACATGTCTGCTTGTTATTCTCCTTCATCTCTCATGAAAACCCTTTTTTATTCTTTAAGATCAAGAATGGTCAGGTTTGTCTGGGTTATGATCTTGGCCATGGAAACATATCTGACTGTGTCCCATACTCCATCAATGATGGAAGCTGGCATAAGGTACAACAGTTCTTAAGTTTTTAACACATTTCTTTAATTATTTGAAAAGCATCTCCTGTCTGGATTTGATCTGCATGACATCTTGTATACAACATTATGATAAGATTCAAAATCTTTACTGTTTCAAGAGCTTAACTGCAATAATAAAAGTTCTGTTGTTTGTTGTTTTATAGCTCTTAAAAGAATTGTTTATAATAGAAAATCTGCACTTTCCTTATTAGGAATAACAATTTGTGTTACACTGCAATGAACACATTGGAAAAGTCACAGCACGTAAAGACAAGTTGTCAGTCTTCATACGTCCAAGGCAACATTTTAGTCATTGATGAAACTATCGGATGCTTGTGATTCAGTTACTTCACCATGTCTACTTCCTTTTTGTTCTCTCTCTGTCTCTGGTTTTTGTTCCTAGATCAGCGTAACGCGTGACAGGCAGAGAGCCACGCTTATTGTGAATAGGCGGTTCCAAAAAATGATGTCAAGTCCAAAGAAGGTGCTCAGAATAACTCATACATGTAGCATAACACAATGCATGACCTGCAAAAGCCGCAATTTGCTCAAACTCCGCTTCTCATACGTTACTCATTACTTGTCAGTGACATCAGAAATAGTCCTTGGACCTGTACTATAAATGAAGTTTATACATCCAAGGTGTTATTCCTTATCTAGCTTCTTAACACTGGCAGTCCTGCCAAACAATAAGTCAACCTAGGGGTTTGATATCTAGCTACAACCACATTTATATGAAAGAAGTGGTGTTGGCAGCGTCTGCTGGCTGCACAGCGTGTATTTTATGAAAAACTTACACTATAATATTTCAGAAATATGAAGAGGTTAAACAGGGTATCTAAGCTGTAAGCATCAATACATCCATAAGTGTCCATAGTGATGTACACGCTAAGAGAACCAGCTCCATAACATTGAAACCTAGAATTAAAAGTTGAACTTGCATCACTGAGCCCAAGTCCTGTTTCTGCCCTCTATCGTCACAATGAGGTAGTCAAACTCTTGCCATTATGTCATTCAGTAAATCATGAACTTAAACTGTGGCTAACACAAAGTTTCACAATGATTTATGTCAAAGATGTTGTACACAGCAGTGCAGGAAACCAGAATGAAGTGTTTTACAACACTGCGTAGCACAAAGGAAAAAAATCACAGAGGAAGCATCAGAAAAGACTCTTTGCATGTTGCATTGGGAGAGGAAATATTTGTTCATATTTGGACTTTAAACTGTGGCCCAGCAAAGGGTGTTTTCACTGTTTGCATTTCTAATTTTATATTTTTATGCTGTATTTTTGTGTCTTGTCAATTTTCTCTGCTACATCACCTTGACATGGTCATCTCGAGACACATTATTGTAATAATCAATAATGTAGGAAGCAGACAGACAGAATTGCTTTTATTATCTGTACTAATAGAGATGAAATTGTGTGTCAAAGTGACTGTGAGCACTGCAAAAATATTGCGTTAATGAACTGTGTTCTTGTTGCCAGGCTGACCTGTTAGATGTGGTGGGGATTCTGTATATTGGCGGATTACCACAAAACTATACCACAAAACGAATAGGACCGGTAAAACACACACACAAGCACACACACACGCACACACCATTTAAAAATAGGTAATAAGTCTTTCATTGCATGTCAACACATGCCATCATATTTTTATTTCTGTGCTTCACTTGTTTGTTGTCAGTTTAGTTGTTTTCGATTAACTGAAATAGCTTGAGTGTCATTTCAGTATAAAAATTAAGAACTTCTAGCATGATTATCCAGTTTTCAAGGACTGAAGTTAGTATCAGTCAGATTTTGAGTGATTTTTGTTCAACGAAAGCCATTTTTATCAACTCTTTTTTTTCTTCATCAAGATTCTCTATAGTATCAATGGATGTATTCGTGACCTTAGGGTGGCTGGAAGCCCTGTAGGAGCTGTTTCAGGTAATGGTTTGTATTGTATTTAATGAGTGCCTATTGGTTTTAATGTCTCTTTTGTTTTGTTGTGTTTTTTTCTCAAAAGAATAGTGTAACAGCTTGATATACGAGATGTTATTTTTGAATGTGCCCAAATAGTTTTTATTAACTTGCTCTCGTTCTATCAAGGTTCTTCTGAGTCCATGATTGACTTTAAACTAGACATGGCCACACCCACATCCAGTCATATGGTTGGAAGGTGCTTCGTTGCTACTGAGACAGGCACTTATTTTGAGGGCACTGGCTTTCTAAAAGCAGGTGAGATGACGCTCAGAGCATGTACATGAAAGGGGAACATAAGGCTGGGATTTTTTGGTTTTATTTCATTTTTTTCCTGGTCATGTTGTACATGCATATAAATTACCTAGCAATGACCAGATTTTGGTTCTTTTGCTGTTTTATTTTATTTTATTATATATTGATCTGAATAAATTGTACTTATTGGAATGTCTTTGTACAAAATGTGCCTTCCATTTCTCACCAACAGTTACTCTTTGTCTTTATCTAGTCTCATCCTATAGAGTGGGTCTGGATGTGTCCATAGCATTAGAGTTCCGAACCAGCAGAACCAGTGGAGTGCTTTTGGCAGTCAGTAATCAAGGCAATGATGGACTGGGGCTAGAAATTGTCGATGGCAAGGTACGCAACACTCATTTATGGCTCAGTCGCACCAAATATAGTGTGTATAGTAAATATAGGATAAGACCCTCCTTGTGACTAGAAAAAAACAGCAGGGATTGCACTGGATTTTTTTCACCTTTGCTGACTGAATGCAAGTAGTTGTGGTGACCAGCTGGTTGTCCAGAGGTTGAACATACAATGCCCTTAACCTTTGGGTAATCATTTCTGACAGATTTATCAGCAGTAAATCTTTGCTACTGTCTGATTTATAAATGCAGAAAAATTGCCAACACATTGCAATCAATCTTGGTCACTTTGCACCAATGAGCGCAATTTGTCTGTGACGTGTTCCACAATAAGTTCCCTGTTGTTAGACACACTGAGGGACTCTACTGAACTGGTTGCCAACTGCTTCCATTGCCATATTACAATTAAATCACAGACATCATGAACTCCTGAATTTTAGTTTCAGATCTATGAAGTTCTGGCTGGACTTTCAACATAAGTACTTAATGTGAATTTCTGTGTAACAGATTTGCGATTATTACAAACAGATTGCATGTAATTAACACATTGAAGCCATTCAGTTGCAGACTGACACCGTTTGGTGCAATTATGGTCACAGACATAGCAGCCATGTTTGAATTGGCCGCTTTCAGTTTCATTGTACATGGTCTTAATAATTTTGTTAATGTTGCAATTTCCAGCCACTGTTGCACTGCGCAGTGGTTCTCAAACTTTTTACACCATTCCCCACGTGGCAAGAAGAAATATTTTCAAGCCCCATCTAAACAAAATAATGACAGAAAAGCCTGCCTGCAACTTTATTTAGATAATAAACTCATTCACAATGAATCATTCAGTAATTTTTGTTTTAAACAAACAACTTTCATTTCAAACAACTATTTCTTAACTTTTAGTCTGCACCACTTCTTCAAAAAGGTAAAAAGTTAAACAGAATGTGAACATTGCCAGACATGGAAAAATAAAATTCAGTCTTAGTCTTATAAAAAAAGAAATCCCCAGAAACTTGTGAACAGAGGTGAAAAATATATAATTTAGTGAGAGTTTAATGCTATTCACTCTTAAAGGCTGCAGTCAGCCTGTTTTTGACTGCAGAGCTGTGGCGGGGCGTGGGCTGGGGCGTGGCTGCGGGGGAGATGGACGCACCTGTGCGGCATCCCCAGTCACGTCTCCCCAGCTTAGAACAGAATGAACTGGGTCCTGTTGTTGTTGTTGATATGTGTAGGCTGTAGCCGAAAAGCTGCATTCGCGTGTGTAAGTCGACAGGCGCAATATAGTGCGAACATGCAGCCCAATCCTGGGTTTTGGCACCACTGTAAACGATGGACGACAGACACAACCACATGTTCGCACTTTTCACTACACTTCTTTATTGCGGCTGTTGAATTACACGCGTGGCTGCGTGCAGCTTTTCAGGGATGCAGCGGATGCGCATATTATTAACGTAACTGCTGCAAATTTCTTGTTTCTTTCCGCCGTAAAAGTGATTCTGATGTTAAACATTAGTTCTGCATGACTTTTCTGCCAGGTAACTTGCGCCCCACCTGTCAGAACTCCAGTGGGGCGTGCCACACACTTTAAAAACTGCACTAACCTGACTGTAGTATAATGGACTGTAGTATAAAGGAATAATATTTGTGTGAAATGCACATATTTAAAAAACTCACATTATAATATTACAAATATATTAAGCGGTTAAACACTGACTTTTTTACTTATTTAAGCAGGACAGTATAACTATTGAGATCAAAAATCTCTTTTACAAGTGTGTTAGTTTTCTAGGCAAGAAATACAGCAGTGAAGTTGCAAAAAACTGGTAACACAAAAAAAAATACACAAGTTAAGTACTCTAAAATAAAAACAATAAAAATAAAATACAAAAGCAACCAAAATGTATAAATGTCATCACCAATAAACCCTGAAAAATCAATAGAAGTAATTCCCACAATTTTTTGATTAATGGAAGTCAGTAAGACCGGCGCAGACCATATAAATAAGACCTTAAAAATAAGAATGTACCAGTGGCTGAGGCTATGAAATGACAAACAGAGCTCCCAGCACAAGCACACAATGTACAGTGGCAGGTAAACGCTTTAAGGTTTGTAATAAATCTCAGTGCTCAGTTATAGAAAGAATCCAGCATATGTAAACGTTGTAATATAAGTGAGTATCTCGACTTTTAATATATATATTTTGTTCAGCAAACATGTTTTATATCTTGTTTGAAAATTATCCATGGCTCTGCTCTTTCTGCAACAAAATCATAACAGAAAGTCGTCGTCATTAGCAACATCCGAAGCTGCTGCAGATTAATGTGGAACGATTGCGATAAATAAATAAGTTAACGCTAAGTGACCTCTTTGGCGGTTCTAGCATTAAAAATTTCCTGGATATCTTGAATTAGTTGTCAGTAATCTGAAATTGATTTAGAGAGTCACAGCAAACTTAAATTATTCCAATTCAAGTCTTCCATAAGAACCATTTACTTAAAATTCCCTTTTAATAAAAGCTTCATTAAAGAGGGTAGTGCACTTCTGACAACTGAGGATGTTCTGGAGTAGCCAAGTGTAATCTGGAGGGATTCAAAGGATCAAGTACCAAAAACTGAAATGATCAAAAACTCACTGATTCAGAGTTTTTGCCAAATATTACAATACCCCTGACTTTTTTAGGTCACTCAGTCCTATATACATATAATACCCATCAACACTAATATCTGTATTTGTAATAGATTTGCCTAACCAGATTTCAAATTAAACTATAATATTAGAATGTGCTCAAATGCTAAGCATAACCATAGCACATAAACTATGTATGTTCAAATGAAGAAAACATAAATCTGTTTTAAAATCAACAGGAATGTTAAACCTTGTGCTGGAAGCAGGCCCGGAAATAAGAAGCAACAGAAGAATTAAACACTTGTCCTTTTTTAAGATTTTAGTCCATTGTAAAATAAAATAAATGCTGCTTAGAGGAAAAGGACATTGATACAAATTTGATCTTAAAAAAACCTTAAAAAACAGCAAAAATAACATAAAGGGAAAAAACCTCCAGAGAGAAAGCTTTTTCCGTTGTGAGGTTTGGGAATATCAAACATGTTCTTGGTCCATCTCCACAAATTGAGGATTTTATTTTTTTACATAAACTTGTCACAAAAAGTAATTTTTACTTAGTATTTTTTGTGAAAGCTTTATAAAACTTTTCACAAACTAATTTCAAAGAATTTCAAAGAATTATGAAATTAGTTTGACTACATGCAGTAAGCTTGTTTGTTGTTTCCATGTGCCTTTCCCTCCCTCTTAGCTGCTCTTCCATGTTGACAATGGAGCTGGGCGCTTTACGGCAGTGCACGTTCCTCAGGGAGAAGGCTTCTGTGATGGACAGTGGCACTCCGTCACCGCCACCAAGAAACGGAACAAGCTGGAGCTGGTGGTTGATGGGAAGCAGAGCGATGCAGCCAGTCCGTATGCACACTCTGTCACCTGTGACACCAGCGACCCCATATATGTTGGAGGATATCCTGGTATGAATGCCACCTACCTAAAATGATACTTGGACAAATGTAAAGAAACATGCCAACACATATGAATTGTTGTTAGCATATATAGAAAACATACTTGTTACAGGAGAAGAGCCTGTTCAGGGATTATGGAGTAAATTTGATTATGTGTTTTTGTTTCTGTCTCAGCTGGAGTTCACCAGGCAGCTCTTTCTACCAGCACCTCTTTTCATGGTTGTATAAGAAACCTGAAGATCACCAAGTCTTCTAAGACCATGGAGGTGCACTTCAACAAGGCTCTGGAGATTAGAGGAGTCCAGCCTCTTTCCTGTCCCGCTGTCGCTGCCTAATTCTCCTTACTGCTTTTCAATAAGGTCTCAGCTTTCCCAAGGGACCTAATGCCAATTTATGTGTTGACCCATTTCCTCAGAGTGCATTTGTGTGTTAGCTGTGCAGTCATTACTCTTTTAAGTCCTGCAACTCGTGACACGTTTCTCTATTCCCAAATTAGTGTACCTTTACAGCCATTCATTAATTCTACTCACAATTCATTTGTTTGGTGTAAGTACCTAAAAAATAAGTGCCCAGCTCAGCTACACTTTTTGCATTGTAACATCAAAAATGTCTTTCTGAGCGTTTTTCTTCACTCAAATTGAAATATAAACAACAACAAGTCTAACCAAACAATTATTCTGATGCTACCAACATGCTATTGCTCAGTGTGATTTTTAAAGTACCAAATTCGTCCATCAATCTATCCATCTTCTTCCGCTTATCTGGGGCTGAGTCGTGGGGGCAACAGCCTAAGGAATCCTCCCTCTCCCTAGCCATCTCCTCCAACTTGTCTAGAGGAACACCAAGGTGTAGCCAGACCAGCCGAGAGTTATAATCTCCCCAGCATGTCCTGGGTCTGCCCTAGTGCCTCCTCCCGGTGGGACATGCCCAAAACATCAAGTAGGCATCCTAGCCAGATGCCCGAATCGCCTCAACTGCCTCCTTTGGAGGAGCAGCGGTTCTATTCTGAGCCCCTGCTGGATGGCTGAACTTCTCACCCTATCTCTAAGGGAGAGGCCAGCCACCCTTCGGAGGAAGTCCATTTCTGCCGCTTCTCTCTCTTTTGGTCGCTACCCACAGCTCATGACCATAGGATGAGGGTAGGGACGTGGATCGAACGGTAAATCGAAAGCTTCGCTTTTACACTCCACCCATCCCAGTTCTTCAAATATAACCTTAAACATCTACTAAGAAGTTGTCAGTTTATTATCAGACCTGCGCACAATGTGAAGCTCTGATCAATAAATTTGTAATGGCTATGAAGTGAGTCTCACTGTGTTTCAGTTTGTCATCTAAAGTGTTAAAATCCTGCATTGCAATACATGTGCTTACAGTACTCAGGTGCTGCTTTTTGGGATATTTTTTGGTGCTTTGAATAAGTTCAGTTTTGTCTTTTATCTTGGAAACAGTTGCACTGTGTACCAGGATTTGTTTGTTTTTTTCCTGTCTGTTCTTCGTATACCTTCTTTTCTAGAAAACGGTTTAGAACGTCTGAATTTTTGATCAATGTTTTTAAGCAATAATGCACAAGAAACATTTAAGTGGCTTTGATCTCTCCCACAAAACTTGAGTATGCACTTAAAGCTTTACAACTATATGTAGAACATACACTAACGAATCACTAAAATATAAAAGTAAAATAAAAAATTTGATACTCGGGACAAAATGGTTTTATCCAGGAAGTGTACAGTTAGATCCATAATAATTTGGCCAGTCACTCATTTTTACCTCTTGACTGTAAAAGGCTGATAGGGTATTGCCGTTAACTTTGTGAACACAATAACTTGAGATTGAGGCAGTGTACGATGTCTAAATCAATACTAATCTAGTAAATCTAGTAAAAATCTCAGACAAGTTATGAATATCAGTGACTTTGACCTCAAGGTCTTTTCAGTTATTTGGCCACTCCTAAAGCTTTTACTCTCTCTCGTGGATTTATTTTGTTTTTTCAGCCTCCTTTACCTGCACTGACATCTGTTTGGGTGTCATATTGACAGTCTCAGTTACCAAAATGAAGTTCAACATTTGGAATTAACCAGAGGTGGGTCGAGTGTTTGTCATGGAATAACGAGGCAACAGTCTCAAACTTCTTGTCAATTGTCAAAATACTTTTGAGCCACTCAAAATGTTTCTAATACTTTTGCTGAACCTCATGAATTAAAGCTGAAAGTCTGCACTTGAATCACATATTGCTGGATTTGAAACCCACTGTAGTGGTGTATAGAGGGAAATCTAAAAAAGATATGCCTTATTCAAATATAACATGGAGACTATCGGAATAAAACAGCAGTCATACTTGTTTGATGAAGATTAATATAAGACTGAAAAAAAATGTACCGTTTCTTAATAAAAAATCCACCAGATGGAGCTATTGCACTTCACAGCTATTACTAAGATGGCAAGATACTAAAAGCTCTTTGTAGCATTAGATGTAATAATCAGTCTTTATTTCCCAAGCATCAAATTCAAGAGCGACAACACTTTAAAGCTGCACTGTTTAACATTTAGGTTTTAATAGTACATTTCTAAAGCGTACTTGTTGCCCAGCTGTAATGGTTTTGCTCCACGTGCCAGCAAATGACAGAAAGTGAGACGTTTAACCAGTACTTACTACCCAACGGACACTAGGGGGCAGTATGTAACTACAAAGTGCAAAGATGCACCGGTTACATGTTACATGCATTTATTCTGGGAAGTGTCATCTGATGCATTTTCCCTGTAGAAGAAATGGACATGCTGACATAAGGGTCCAAAACTCTTCTTTATTGTGCATTCCTCTTTTATTGTCATCTTTACACAAGGTGAAGAATGGTAAGAAGTCAGCCAAATAAACATTACTGTGGCCGCCTGCAGTGGAATGTTTAGAAGATAGAGTAAAGCCTAACCTTTTTCCACCCACCCGTTTAAAGCAATACAACTGTTTGTAAACCTACCAACTCACCTTTTTATGACAAGATGTTCACCTCTGGGTGTCCACAACATATGTTTAGGGCAACCTAATTATTGATTTGTAGATTATGAATATGTCCAAATGATCATGTCAACACTGATTTTGGTTGGCTTTCCAGGATACGTGTGGCCTTCGTGTTTGGTGCCCTTTACTTGAATTTAAAAGCAGACATTTCAGCTTGTGCTTGTACTAACTTCAGTATTAGTAGCTACTGTTGCACATACTAACACATACTATTGTACCAACTACAGTACTACATTACACAGCTATAAGTGCAGGGAGACAGACAAAAGCAGCAAGTGTGCTGATTTAAATGTGAGCGCACACTGTAACCAAGTAAATCGGCATTGGACATACAGAGGCATATCTTGTGTCATACAATAGTAAGTTGATCTAAAAGCTTTAGTCAATCATAAGTTCAGTGTACTACACCACCTGGCAGTCAAGCATCTGTAAACTGCTCCCAGTGTTTCATTCCCTTATATCATCGTAGTGAATGATGAGATAAAACAGCTAGCTACAGCATTTAATCTAAGTCTCGTTTGACATCTGTCAAGGCATTCAAGCATTCCGTGTTTATATCACTGAAAGTAAAAGCAATAGCCTCTTCAGCTACTATATTAACATGAGAGTAGATAGAGAGAAACAACTGAGCCCGGCTTTCCTTAGTACAGGTGATTTTTGTAGAAACTTCCTAAGAGGAGTAGCATTGTTTATCATCTACACTGTGACAGCACTGGTGTCAGGTCTGGTGACTTATTGCATGCTGTCGGTCCGCTTGAACTGATCTGAGGTGAGTTTCACATGTGGTAGTAGTCCAATCCAGTGGTGTAAGCTTGTTTGGCGCGCTTATCCACCTCCCATAGCTACACAAGCACACCCCAGGGTCCTTTTCCACCTGCTTCCCACAGGTAAGCAGCTCTTCTGGGTATGGTTCCACCTATTCTTCATCCAGGCCTTGTCAGGACGACTGCATGAGGCCCGTCAGTCGTTTGCCCGTCAATGACTTGCCCTGGAAAAGAAAAGTCATAGTTTAAAGTTTTATTCTCAAGATTTCTAAGGAGCTAAGGAGAAAAAGAAGAGGGATGACCTGCATGCACATAGAGCTTTGTCTGCAAAAATATATTAAATCTCAAGGTGAGAATACATTATATTAGCCCTGAAAAAAAAGGGGGGGGGGAACAGTAATGCAATGAGAGGTGCCTTAGGGAGCTCCAAGCTTGCCATATGAAGTCCAATAAGACTTAAATAACGTTTTTTCTTCTTCTTTGATATCAAGCTCATAATGTGTCTGCAGAGAAATGCATAGTTTGGTCACAGTTCCATGTCTTTGCAAACCAAAGGCTTCATCTATTGAACTGAAAGAAATAATGCATTTCATAAAGCAAAAACAAACATGGCAACACATGGCAAATGGCACCCCAAAGGGAACACTGAAGAATACAGAAATCACTCAAACCGCTTAGCTGTAATTTTACATTGTAATTGTTTTGCCTGCATCCTGCCTCTTCCCTCATTTGCAGTCACGCAGTTAGGCAAACTAATTTGTATAATGGACAGTCATTTATTACTCAATACGCCATTCTTTTAAACCATTGTTTTAAAAAAGTAAATGTCCTTTGTAGCTGCAAAAGTATCTAATGACTACAAAAAATACTTTAGCACAGATGTACAATTAAAAAAAAGTTTGATAAAGTAGCTGTAATAATTAAAACCAGACGCAGCAGGACACTCACCACACTGCGAGTGAACTTCTCCAGGGAGGTGCGTCGGCCCTGCTCCGTTTCAGGCTAGAGTCGAGCAAAAAGTAAAGAGTGTGAGAGTTCAACTCTTTCGAAGCCAAAATTGCATCTTTCACTTTAAGAGTCTGTTCGCAAAAATTGCACAAGATTGCAGGCATATTTTTAAACATTACTGATATTACAGTAATTGCTGGAAAATACTATGCCGTATTCCACTTTCTTTTCTAAAAAGGGCTGTTAGCGGTCGTCTCAGCAATTTAGCTGACTGAATGCGGTGCACCCCTCATGCCTCATAGCTGGCCCTGCTAGAGGCAGGTTGCCCATCAATCCAGTGTCAAACATGTCAAAATGCCCTTTGACATATTCACAAATTATACTGTATCTCATGGTGTGTGACTGTTACAGTGCTATGTGTGCACTTTGAGCAGTCATTAAGTCATAAAGACTGGTCCACTTATCTCTACCAAGTAAAGTCGGGGAGCCTGCCTTAGTCTCAGCTTCACTGATGCTAATGTTCAATGATACAGCTTCTGTATGTCCACAGAGAGTAATTCATAAATAGATGACACAGTCACTTACTTTCTTCCTCGCCATCAGAAGGTCCTGGTACAGGTTGGAGCGCAGGAAACGTGAATAGCTGTCACTTTTCATCAGCTTGTAGATGTGGTCCTTAGAGGTCAGAAAGATGGGATACACAGCAAGTAAGAAGGAGAAGTTTGCGTCGGAAGGATGGCGGTGCAATTCTGCTATGTTTATAACTACGTGTCGATGATGTACAAAACTTGCCAACTCAAGCAGAGTAAACTGAACAAGACCCTCTCAGTGGGAGAGGATGATTGAGGCACACTGCCAGGTAACTGACAGGAGAAATCTTTTCTTTGTTTAACTCGTCCCATTTAAGCCTGTGACACGAGACGAAATTTAATAGATGCTACGCAGCGCCCAGTACCCCCCCACCCCCATGCCCATTCCCAATGAGACGTATTCTCTGGAAATCACTCCACAATATAAACCCATTAGCTGATACTGGTGAAGCATGTAAGAAAGACAAATGGAGCAGACAATGGTGTGGGGCAGAGCTTCTGAAAGAAGCACAGAAAACCCACAGAGATATAACCAACTTAAGTTGGAATGTAGAATAGAGCCTTGTGGTGATACTCTTGACCTCAAGCAGGCCTATTTGGAGTCAGTCACATAACTGGGGAATCCTGATACACAGGAAATTACTGAAGCTTATCCCAGCTGTCATAGTATAGGTCAACAGTCTATTGCAGGTCTAACACAGAGACAGACAACCAGTCACACAATTAGGTCATTTAGAATTAAACTTCAGAAGCATGGCGGTGCATTAGTTAGCATTGTTGTTTCCCAGCAAAAAGGTCCTGGGTTCAAATCTGCTGACTGGCTGGGGCCTTGCTATGTAAGTTTGCCTGCCTGCTTTACTTTTTCAAAAGTCAAAGGATATGAGGTGTGTATTTGCAGTGTAAATGTGTTGCAATCACTGATCAAAAGTAGGGACATTTTTCTCAGTAGTGAGAGAACAGAATGAGGCTAACTGAAATAAATGCAATTTGCTAAATGACTCCTTTTCTAGTATTCACTTAGTATTGTAGTTCACCTTTTATTATTTATGAGTACCACTAAATCTCAGTTCAGCCAGACAAATTTCAGCTGGCATTTGCCAAAAAGTTGCATAAATCTGGACAGGATTTTAAGAGCAGGTTCTTTTTTTCCCAGTCATATAATTTCTATATGTAGGTTTAAAGAGGTTGATATATTGTTACATCAGCTCCACTTTAAAACCCTGTGAAGTCCGACTGGTTTTATAATTTTCAAGTTCAAATAATTTTACTTGAGCTCAAATGCACTACATGCTCCTCTGCTTCTCACCTGTGCATCTTCGTAGCTGTATCGTCCAGGGTCTTTCAGGTTTTGGCTGGTGCGTTCGTAACTGTGGGAGTCCAGGTTAATAGAGCTGGGCGCTCCCTCTGCCAGGAACTCTGCCCAGATGTCCTGTGCCCTCTGTGCAACTTCGTGCTGAGGTATCCTCTTTAATTCCTGTACAGCCAGCCAGAACCTGCAACAGCACAAACAGAAACACACATCAGTGGCATAGACCTTTAAATCTGCATGCTAAACATGTAACTGGTGATAACTTATCTTTAGATAGATTAGCGAGTTTAGGACAGTGAAAGCTTTCTGTATGATTAGGGCGGTAAAATTAAAAGTGAAACCTTCCTGCAAAGCAAACATAGTTTTCTCGAAACATGTCAGTATCCAGAACATTGACTTACATGTATTTGATTTCTTTCTTTCTAAAATGCTCTTAAAACTTTCTCCTCCTTTCCTCGACGACACATGAGAATAATTTTCTTTTAAATATTGACACAGAGAAAAAACTTAAACTGTGTTAAATACCAGGGGCAGCAGAGAAGCAGACTGCCTGCAATATTAGTTTCTATCTATATTGATCTGTGGACTGGTTTAGCAATATAGAGCAAAGCACCTCTGGGGTGTGCTTTGCTCACTCACTCTCTATTTCTCAATAACTGACACTCTCTCTTTCTGTGCCACTCCTCCAAAAGCTCCCTCATAAAACCAAAAGCAATTAAGGGTCCAGAAGAAGAGAACAATAGATGGAGGTGAGGAGACTGGTGGCGTAGCTGAAGGGTGAACAGCGATGTGAGTGTATGCCCTCCCGCTCTGCATCTCACCCTGCTTATGTGTGTGTGTTTTTTCTCTGTAGTGGATCTCCCCCTGGCTCAGAAGTATCAACAACCTCCATACTATCAGTTCATCCCCAGACTCTTATTCCTAACACGTTTCTGTCTCTCTCACTAGATTTCAGAGATGCCTCATCTCTCTCTCCCACCCACACACTATAAAACACCCACTTATTGCTGCATAGGTGCATAAGGGACTAAATATGACAGTGCCTAGTGTGTAAATTTGTATTTAATGTGAGCTGTAAACCATTACAAGAACAAGTCAAAGAAATCAAAAACATTCACGGACTTAAAAATTAAACAGACAGATTGAGGAAAAGTTGCCACGAGCCTAAAAACACGAGTTTTGAAATCTTTTGTGACGTGTGATGGATCGTCGGGCTAGCAGTTTCTCTTAGTATGCTTACTGCCGGTGCTCTACAACTCTGTTTTTGATGTGTAGACAGAAGTAAAGTAGTTCTGTGAAATCTTATTTCCCTTTGAATCTTTCCTTTAAGGCACGACAACTTAAATTATGTCTTAAATGCATAGGAGGAGTGTGGTTGTCTGTTTAAAGAGGCCCTGTGGTAGGGCGCGTTGTGTACTCTGCACCTCACCCAGCAGAGCCAGCTGGGACAGGCTCTACTGCTGCTGCTATGACTTGTAATTGAATAAGCAGTTAAGAAAATTGATGTGTACCTCATTAGCTCAGTCTTGTTATTTTTATCAGAGTTGTAAGGCTGCATCTTTTTCTTCTCTTCGATACAACATTGTTGTTTATGGTGATAAGACCTTTCAAAAACTGTTTTTATCTTAGATTTATCCAACAGAGTAAAAAAAAAAATACTAGAAGAGATACATCTGCATAACATTGTAGCTCAGTATTGCTCCTTTCTAATACTCTTTTCTTTTCCTGAAATTTCGATGAGCAGAATTTTAGTGTGGTTTGTGCGCTTCTCTTTAAGTGTTCTAGGTATCTAAAAACTGGCAAACCTTCACTTGATTGCTCTTCCATGTTCCAAGTGGGTTGAAATGGTAGGTTGGAACAATGAGGTTGCCAAGAAGAAATAATTTCTGCCTATTTTCATGGAAGTGAAAGCTTTTGATCGACTCTTATACTCTCCTCACGTTGTTAAAGGGGAGCTGCACAAATGCCCAACTGAATGTCTTAAATGTTATCCTATGAAGCACAGAGGATTTGTTATAATGTAGAATAAGCTGCCTTTAAAAATTCACCACAAAATCTGTGCTTGTGCACTACTTGCCTTTCTTCATTAATTGAGTTCAGTACAGCATGGTTAAAAAGAGCAGGAAAATATCACTTCAACATACAACAATGATGACTGAAATATATTTTGCTCACCTGAGATTCTCTGAGCTAAACTCTGATTCTAGAAACTTGAGGAAAAGCTCCTGCCCTGCTGGATCTTTCAAGGCGTCCTCCAAAGAGAAGCCCCACTTCTTCACCCTCTGCTGACTGGGCTCCTTACTGGGAAAGATGGAGATAGGGATTGGCAGTTTATTGTTTTATTTTTATATATATATATATATATATATATATATATTTCCCCTCAAATTAAGCTGAAAAATCTGTAGTATTCACAAGACTCTACTTTCAATATGTTTTTGACAATAGTTACAATGTCCTTAAAAAAAATAAAGAATGAAACTAGTGTCTGAGACTTAATTACAGCTGGGAAAGTGTGGACAGATCTAAAAAGTGAAAACAGAGGAAAGATGAAGATAGAGATGAGACATTAAAACTGCAAAATCCTCCTGATCTTTGGGACTTCTGAAAGGGTCTGATGTGGATGTGATACTGGTTTATGAAAAGCTGCATTATGACAGTGCTCATCTGAAATCCAATCATTACAATCTCTGCAGGGAATATGTTCTCTTATCCTGCAATTAATCAATTCAGATGAATTATTAAGCTACATTAGGCACAGTGATCATGTGTCTGATCTAATGAATTCCTGCGTATTCAGGAGTTCCAAGCATAGTGCACCTTGTTGAGAGCACTACTTTTCTTTATGTTTAATAATTTGGTAGCAAGGCAGTTCATTTGTTTGATCGGTCTTATATGTGTTTTCTTTGATTTGGGCTGAGTGATCTGTAAATGTCCGTCACTAGTTCAAAAGTTCTCTGCCAAAGCAATTAGTGCTTGATCAGTACTCGGTCAGTCACACTTTGGCTTTACAAGAAAAAAAAATCATGCCTGTATAGCAGCTACACGCCTCTAGAGCGTGAGTCGCAAGTTTGATTCCTACCTGGGGCGTCTGTATCCAGTAAGGGTCTTAGGCTTGACCCTCCATACTATATGAAGTCATGCTGATACCCAACATCCACATTGACAGCGAAACAACTAGTAGCTCAGTGTTCCAACATTTAGAAGAAAGGACTGTTCTCAAAGCTAGAGACTGACGAGGTACAACACACATGTTACGGCAACAGGGAGCCAGGACGACAGGTCAGGGGGTAGATATCATGACCCCCCCACCCAAGCACTGCTTGGTATCCGTCTCCTTGAGTGCGAGAGTCCTGAAAGATAGGATCATGGTGAAGCTTGACCTGACTGTGTGCTAAGATGGATCAATACATGAGGAGGACCACTGCTGTTCTGCATATGTCTGAACCCGCTATGGATACGGAATTGAGTTGTCAGCTATCCTCCTGTGGATTTCATCAAGCTGTATGCCCAGAACGGGACATCGATTCACTGATCCACACCAGCAGCAATGGCATCGGAATGTCATTCGGGCTAGAGATGAAGGTGGTCAGAACTGAGGGGACTGAGCTACCAAACTAATAAGATGGCCAAAAGAGGAGATAGAAGCCACTGACATCAAGACAAGGAAGCTCCAAGCAAGGAGGGTTTTCATAGCCTGTCAACGATGTTGATCAGCTGCGTATATACGAATGTGAATCGTATTATTGGCTGGACTGGGGATAAGGTGGCATTGTTCTAATCCCATAAGGGAGCAGCCAGTCACTTACTGACTAACACTGCAAAACAGAAGTATTTACTTTAATTCCAAGTCAGGTTAGATTTTTTTTTTTGTGCCCAACGCAGATTTTTTGTGCGCAGAGACTGTGCCAGCAGTGCGCAATTACGCACGTGCGCAGCTTAGATGGAACATTGCTCAGGAACAACATCGGAGAACTCTGCCCTAGAAGAGCGCAGTCCTAGGAACAGTTAAGTTACTGCACCTCTGGTAGAGGATCCGAGCTTGAAGGATAGACCGCCCGCAGGGGTGAGAGGGGAATTTTAAAATGTTATTTTATATATAAAACAAAAAAAATTCTTACAAACTTATCCAAGATACTGAAGTTGCCCCCTGGTGCAACAAAGTGTGTTTGAATGTCGGGAAAAAGCACTTGTATTTATGTGTATGTGAATGAGGCTTGTTACAGCAGTTTTCAAAGACCATTTAGCATTTAAGTTAGTAGAATTGTGCAGTGAAATTTCTGATTATCCAGATCGTTTAAATTTTTGAGTTGCAAATCAGGGTTAAAATAAGCTGATAAGTAGCAAAAAGAAATACTTTGGAATGAAAGCCGATCATCAACAATCGTTTCTTCAACGACTTTGTCAGGACTTGCCTGCTGTCAGCAACTATCAGCTGTCAGGGGTCAGTGCATTATATATTAGTCACCTACAGAGGGTGCAAAATGCCGCAGCTCGTCTTTTAACTGGCACTCGAAAGTTTGAGCACATTTCCCCTGTTTTAGCTTCACTTCACTGGCTGCCCATTTCTTTTAGGATTCATTTTAAAATTCTTTTATTTACTTTTAAAGCTCTCCATGGCCTCGCCCCATCTTATCTCTCTGAGCTGCTACAGCCTTATACACCCACCCGCTCTCTCAGGTCAGCTGATCAGCTGCTCCTGAAGATACCCAGGACTGGGCGTAAACTTAGAGGAGATCGTGCTTTTGCTGTAGCAGCTCCCAAACTGTGGAATGAGCTTCCTTTAGAGATTAGACAGGCCACTTCTTTACCTGTTTTTAAGTCACTCTTGAAAACCCACCTCTTTACTTTGGCCTTTGACACCACGTGAGATGTTGGTTTTTATATTTATTTTTATTTTATTTTAGTTGTTTTTAGGTGACTCGATGCTGTTTTATCTTGTTTTTTTAACATAGGGCTGTTTTAATTTTAATTTTAATTTTATGTCTTATGTGATTTATTTATTTAATTTGCTGTTTAACTTACTTTCTGTACAGCACTTTGTTCCTGTGCTGGGTATTTTAAAGTGCTTTATAAATAAAATTGGATTGGAAATTGGAACTATATGATCAAGGGCAGCACATGGAGTGCGTTCACACTTGAATTTGCCTTTTGTGAGATTGGTTTCGGTCTGTTTAATATTTACTTGCAAAGGGGGGTGCGGTGTGAGCTTTCACACTGCACACACCTAAAAAAGCGTTGAATAGGTGTCCTTGAAAAGAATTCCCTTCCCCTATGGGCTCTATGTGAAATTGGTTTTGAGATTTACACACCAAAAGGCAAAAAGGAAGGTTATAGGTTACAGAGCCCAACAACAGAAAAAGTTGTTTGGAAATTATTTTAAAATAATCAGTGCAAACAGTTTCCTCTAAAAATGCCATGATTATGAAAACAACAACAAAACAGCACGCAGAGACATATCTTGAAATATCCACTGACAGTGATCGTACCTAGCCTCCAAATCCCAGAAAGTGGGGTCATCGCTGGTCCAGGGGTTGGATGGTTCAGGTGATGTCACAAATGGGTCATACTCCAAGTACTGCTCAGTGTAGGCTATCAGACTGACACACAACAGCAACAACACACATGGACACACATGACAAAGGAAAGGAGGCATTAGCTTGTCATATGTTTAGAGACAGCAGTGACATGCTGATGATTTGAGGTAAATGTTAATAGTGAACCGCATGTTTTTCTGCAGTAAAATTAAGAAACTGATGTCTTGAGTAGTCTGAGACAAACGGTAAGTGAGAGACAGAGTGAAGCAGAATGTCCTTCACAACAACAGCAACACTGCAGAAAATATTTTCCTTCTCACAGATTAAACAATAATGCAAGAATCCCCAATAACATACAAATGTATGTACTACAACTTCGCTGCACTGCCAACGGATGACCTCAAGCTGTACGAAGGCGAGGAAAAACACACAACTTCTCTTTACAGCAGTAATATCCTTCTAACCCTACAGTACAAAAGCTTCATTATATCTAGATATGACTTTTTGATTTACATATTACAACACGTGAAAATATGAGCTATATACATAAAAAGAAAAACAAAAATATAAAAATTACAAAAAAACTGCAGAAACTCCATTTACTTATGTGTTTCCAGACCTTTTATTTTTTGATGCTGATTCCAGAAAGTTTTAAATTGACTAACAAATAAATGCAATTCCAGATACCAGGATACCAGGATCCATAAAAATCATAGACACCAGGCCAACAGAAGTTATAGAAGCTCAATACAATATACAGTACATTCTGTAACAGCAATGAGCAAGATAAGCAGGGTATCAGGACCACGGACAGAGACAGCCCAGAGTTTGTTTGGATGTTCCTGTGCAGAGTTCTCTGAATGAGCAACAACGTAGTAGAAACTTGATGTCCACCTGAGGATGACACCTACAAGAGCTGCCCAGCCATGAAAATCAAAGCTCCCCTGCACAGTTTAGTGCTGTTGTTAATGTCAGGGGAAGTTTAGAAGCAGAGCACTGGTGACTTTTACACACCAAATACCTCAGCACTTGGCGACCCTAATCTGTAATTAAACTCTTCCCTTTTGCAATAATATTACATAAAGTTGATTTTAAAAGGAATTTCTTGAACTGACTTGATAATTCATTGAGTGACTCTGTGAGAGTGACCCATTCTTTTGCAAATGTTTGGAAGGATATTATAAGTTTTGGCAATGGGACTGAAAACAATAATGCTGTGTGTGGCCCAGTGCTTATGTCCACATAGTGTAGTTAAAGACTTGTTCTCAGTTGAAGTTCAAATCGTTAAACAGGGCAAGACGGTTGAAACTGTACAGTGAGCAGTTATTTAAAAGACTACAAAAACACAGTGTTTTGTTCTTAACGTGTTAAAGGAAAAAGCATAGACTTTATGGGGCTGGAGTATTGTACAAAAATTATTTAAAATGAAAATTGTGCAATTTCACATCACATCCCAAACATCCTCTCTAGAACCCTTGATCCTATGGTATTATTAGGTCAATACTTATTCAAATTTTGAAAATGTGACATCATGTGAGAGAAAAAAAGAAAAAAAGAAAATGTGACATCATATTGATAAATTCAAGAGAATGAAAGTAATGAAAATGCATGTTGAGCCCAAATGTCACATTGTCTTTAGACCTGTATATCGAATAGTCACACTGAGCATGAAAATCCAGGGACAAAATACAGCCTTAGTGAACCACTTCATACCCAAACAGCAAAAGCAGCACTCTGGAGTCAAAGCTTTGTCACACTTACTGGTAGGCTCCACTTCTGAATGTCAAACTGAAACCTCCACAGGTCCAAATAAGGTGTCAAGAAACCTATTATCCCCTGTCTGCCACTCCTCTAGGAGAGTTACAGTAAAAGGTAGGCCAGTAGCAAAGAGCTTTGTCTGATTATGGATGGTCAGAGAGTACAGGAGATGGGAACGGAGCACCTTAGCGACAAAGAGTGCCTCACAAGATTGACAAGATAGAGATTGGACATGATGCTGTGCTCCATTTTAAATGTGTATGTGAAGTAAGTTTCCTGTACCTTTCAGCAACTTTGGACATCTTCATGCAGTGACGATCTAGCTGGGTATTCAGGAATACGATCTGAAAAAGACAATGAGCAATAAACTATACCAAAAAATCTTTTTATATAAAGGTTTTTGAATCTGATTGCATGATCTCAACTAGAGCTAGCAAATACCTGTAACAGAAATAAATGAAAAGGAGCTTGTTGAGTCAGCTGGCAGTGTCTATGTCAATCGGCAATACTGTTAGTGCTACCATTTCTCATAATTACTGTTTGTGCGAGAAAACAATCCAGCAGATTTGAAAAGATTTGACAAGGTGGGCACCGCACAAAATGCGTTACAATGTCTGCCAATCTTCTCTGTAATTGGCCTGCGGCTGTGAAATCCAGTGCTTGTGGCGTTAAAAGCAGAAAGAGCACAAAACACTGACATCTTCTCTAATGATGGCTTATAATTTTGTCAACATTTGAACTGATTTTTACCTCCTTTTCTACATCCTCCTTGGTGCCTTTCCTGCAGTGGTGTAAAGGAGTGTGTATGGGACTCTGAGACTGTGTTCCCTCCTCTATCACACCATACACCGACTGGGCCATTCAACCATGATGAGAGAGGAGAAGTGGGTAAGTATTAGAAGGTACACTTATTTTCTTGCAGTGTGGGAAATGATATGTTATGTTGTTTGAAAAATGCAAGGGACATGAATTTTAACACAACTTACAAAAATTTTTTAAAAAAAGGAATAAACTTGTTGCATGGGGTATATTTTAAAAAATCTCTTTAAAAAGATTCCTGTCACAAAGTTGACAGCTAAGGTTTTACCTTCTTAACTCTGTGAGGATTCTTCATGCGTCTACATTTCCTGATGTCCATCTCTGTGGTGTTAACACATCCAGGCTGCAGAAAAAAACACCCCAAGGAAAACAATGTCATTGCATCAGCACTATTTGAGAATGCGGATTAGGTGGGTGGCTATAATCTCACATAGACAGGAAGTGTGTATGTGAGACTTACCACAGGTCTGTGGACATCCCAGAAAGCTCTCTCTTGGCTGTCCAGGATCTTCCTTTCAATTTTATCCTTTTTCCTGTCAATCCTGCAGAATAGAGCAGTGTTTTTTAACAATAATGAGGCTCAGAACAGACTCAGTCTACAGTGTACTCTAGCTTCATACACACTGTCTGCATCCACATACTGTGTAACTCTGTGTTATTCCAGGTACTTGGGTACTTCCAGTTTTTTGATACCTACATTTCATTTTTTTCAAAAAGAAATTAATTTAAAAATTAAGAATATTCACCGTGAGTTAAAAAAGCATTTAAAATTGTCTAACAGGCTTCAAGAATAATAAGAATAACAATTGTATAATTTGTTGATCTTCATAATGTTTAATAGGTTATGACTTTAACTTTTAACTTAATAATTTTAAGGAATTGCTACTTTGCATCTAAAGTCTTTGACCCCTGGCAACGTGGATTATGTTTGTTTATGTGCTAGACTTCCACATTGTTACTTATTTAGAAAAAGAAGAAAAATTAGAAAACACTTTAATACTAGTTTCGTGAATCATGATCAGATTAGAAATGCTGGTCATATATACCTGGAACCAAAACATGGAAGCAAATGTAATAATAGCAGTTCACTTTATTTCACAAAGATTTTGGGAACATTTTGGAAATTACAGCTTTCCCTTTAACATCCCTCAGACTGATGTAACTGTGGATTCATAATCAAAAGAAGGCTGGCAAAGGATGGTGGAAAACAGAGCAGTGTGTACAGTCTCCACTCTTCTTCCATTTTCGAATTTCCATGTGTTACAAGTAAGTATTGCCTATGTTTGTTGGTTTAAAGAGCATCTGATGTGAAACACACCTGTAGACACGTCAATCCTAATCTCACAGCGGTAATCTTACACAAAACCACACGTACAAATGCTCACTTCTCATGATTGCTTGTCTTTTACCTTGAGTGTGAATGACATCAGTGCATGCACTGCAGTTTCATGTGTTGCCTTGGTAACAGATCACACTTACTTGACCTGGGCCTCAGCCTGCATGTAGATAAACTCCCACTTCCTGGCAAAAGCTCTCTGCAGCCTGGCCAGGTTCTCCTGTTAGAAATGAGAGAGAAACATTATCAAAAGTCAACAAGGAAAAACAATAGTTGGGGAAAAAAAATACTGTTAAATACATTTGACAGTTTTAAAGTTTGAGTCTGCTCCAAGAAGTAATTTAGATTTCATGCCATCACAGACACACGCCTGTCTGACCTTTAAGAGGCTGTATTTTTTTGGTCCCAGAGCTTGACGCACTGATCAATACTTGGACTAATAGCTTAGAGCAACAGTTCAACACTCACAGCCTCATAATCTGCCAGCTCCAGCCTCGTCTTGTTCTGCATGGTCCGCTTGCACAGGTAAATAGCTGAAGGAGAAAGAGAGAGAAAGAATTAATCACAGAGACATCCCTGTTCCTCCTTTTCACTCATCTGTGCTCATCTCTCACTCTCTGTGCAACCCACCTCTCCTCACCACCCATTTTACATGGACTACAAATCATGCTTTTTATTTGTTCTTGTTTCTAATGTCTCTGTAAAGCACTTTGAATCACCTTGTTGTTGAATTGTGCTATACAAATAAACTTGCCTTGCCTTGCCTTGCCTTGCCTTACAATCCCTCTCAAGCTGCCTGCCCACCATTGGGATTATGAGGCAGTTTTAAGAGTCCCTGAACTCCCAAACCAAAAACTCCAGTCATGGCTGTGTCTGAAAGGATGAAGGGCAGGAAGTGGAACAGTGATTGACTAATCATGTCAGCTGTTCGCCTCCTCAACTAAAAGTACAGTGCTTACTGGGCTTCAGTGCTTTGCTCAGTGGGAGTTTGTTGAGCTTTAGTTATAAATTGCAGGCTTATGCCTTCTCATCTGTTTACGGTTGCTTCATCTTTCTTCAGATCAGAAAAATTGGAAAAAAATCTACATAGTCAAGACTTGAAATGAAACACTGTATTGAAAAGAATAGCACGGTTATATCACCTCAATAAAAATAAACAAATAAAGGTTAAAACTCTGTGTCTTGGTGAGACATTATGACATGAAAATATGTAGTTTTCATCAATTAATAAGAATATTATGACATATTGAAATTAATGCATAAAGTTGATTCTCTTTATCTGGATGCAGCGTTTTCTGTGGAAGAAACAATTTGTCACTCATCCATGTTACTTGGTCAGGCTCAGCTGACTGCAGGCATCCCCACATTAGTTACTTATTAATATTCCCTACAGTGGGATATTTAATTGGTGTCTGCTTGTTATAATCACTTTTTAAGCTACGCGGTCTAGCTTTTGCTGCATAAAGCTTGTTCAGAGTTGAGCTGACAGACAAAAGTTAGATAAATTATCCAGTTATAATCTTTCTGCTGCTAATAAAAAGGCAGTCAGAAAACATGTTTTTCCAAAGGTTTTGCTTCAAGATCAGATGTAGATTGATAAGATCCATATCTTATCCCTCAGCTATTATTGATGGTTATTCATACCCTGCTAATGTTGGAGGTGTAGTTTGCACTTTACATAATACCTCAGAAGCAGCTGTTGTAAATTAGATTAGAGACCGGGACCACAGAAAGCATTAGTTTCACCTTAAATTCAGTATAACACTAGCAGGTTTCGTTCCATGCAGTGATGCTATATTACTGTTTCCAACCCACGTATACTATTTCTAATCCATTTAATTAATCTTATGACTAAAGCATTGCTCTTTAAAACTTAAAGGACAATCAAAAACCACAAAATGTCAAGATATTCCTTGAAGTTTCTCACCATAGTCTGTGTTCTCAGGCTCCCAGCAGTTGGACGGCCAGAAATATGGCGCCTGAGGACAAAACAAAGTAGAAATGTGAAAATCAAAAGTGATGCTGAATTGCTGCTGATTGTTCCCTGAACCTCCCAGGTCACGATTTATGAGTCAAAACTATTTGACAAAACTGGAGTGATGATGATGACCTTTACAAGATAGCTGTTTGCCTCTGAGACACAGTGGAGCACATGATTGTCTTGCTTCACCAATCAAAATATTTTTTATTATCAGGGCAGGAGAGATTCAGAGCAGCCAACTTCTAAAACTTTTCACACCTCTGCAACACCCCAGGGGGCTATTACTCATGGAAAAGTATTGCAGAAAACAATAAAAGAATGACAGCTGGGAAGTAAACAGTCAGAAAACAGAACAATAAGCCGCCAGGCAAGGAACAGACAGGACAGGTTCTGTATTTGACAAAAAACTACGTAAAACTGTTAAACAAGTCCAAACCATCTGTAGTATTTTCATTGAGAAGAGATATTACATAATTGTGATTTTTCTGCCCTGTGTTTCTCTTTATCTTGCACTTGATTTGCCTCCAAAAGGAAATGCTAATGAGTGGTGATTATCTTTATGAAGCTCTTTCGGCTACAGCAAATAGACCTCCTCCTCCTCCCCTCTTTTATTCCACTTCACTTTGAAGGAGGAGAACCAAGGTCAAATAACCTAATGTGCACTGTTGGTTTAATTAAACTGCTCTTCTGGCTTCACTGGAGATTCAATCCTGTAACTGCAGTATGTATAGGAAGAAGATGCTACATAGAAATCATTCTAATCGCACCACATGCTGCTTTTGCATTCACAAATGAGGAATTTGAAAACATGGTTTCCTTTCTTTAATTAGAGACTTCAGTCTGGCATAATTAATATGCAAGCTTAATGCCACTGCCTTATCTGTGAACAGTGAAGGAGGCACAAAATGTCAGCCTTACTTTATTTTTTTTGTTCTTTGATATGAGTCTCTAATTGTAGTGTGGGCTGCTACACTACATGTCCCTGTAAAGATTCTGGTAGCTGCCTATTTGGCCCGGACCCAGACCTGCTTCCTCTGAGCTCTTGATGAATATTTTAACAGCTCACCATCCATTTTTAATAGGGTCACAGGATCCCAACATAGTACTGAAGAAACTGTAGTGGACAGGGCCCCAGTGCTTCTATAACGAAGCAAGTAATCGTCAGTGGCTGATTGGGATATTGTAGGCGACCCCACAGCTAGATTAAACTTGCTGGAGGTTTTTTATTATCTCTTACAATTACACAGAATGAAGAAGGCATTAGTGTGAGAGTCATGTCTGGCACAAAAGGGAACATAAAAGGGAACATAAAAGGGAACATTAAAGAAAAACTATTTTCATCTATTGACAATAAAGAGCCGGTACTCGAAACTTACTATATCTACATTTCAAAAGCTATCTGAATGTGCCACAATTTTTCCACCATGTTAAGAATAGCTATCAAAAGTAACATCCATCCATCCATTTTCTTCCGCTTATCCAGGGCTGGTTCGTGGGGGCAGCAGCCCAAGCAGAGAAGCCCAGACCTCCCTCTCCCCAGCCACCTCCTCCAGCTTGTCCGGGGGAACACCAAGGCTTTCCCAGGCCAGCCAAGAGATATAATCTCTCCAATGTGTCCTGGGTTTGCCCCGGGTCCTCCTCCGCGAGTCGCTACCTTATTGTGGTGGACGGGTTTGCGCGACCCAGGGATTCCAGGGGCTATGTAGGGCTGTGCAATATGACCAAAACCTCATATCCTGATATAAAACATCTATAGTCCGATAACTGTATCATTATCGGACGATAGATGTTTCACAAAAATTTGACATTTTCTGTAAATTCAGAGTTTCAGGTAATCATTAGCTATCCAGTTTCATATAGTGGTTCAATCCCTTACTTACTCACTTGAATTTTTCACTCGTCTATACAGAAAATAATTTTACGATATTTATCAAAACAAGACACTAACCTAGAATTAACCATGAAGTATCTAAATGCTGATTGTCACGTTTCTCATTAAGCTTCACATCAGGTATAAATCTTGAGTTTGCTAATAATTAAATGTGGCCATACCTCCTATAGCCTTCTCTGTGTTTTTAACCATTTGGTGTGTCCGCTCACCTGGAAGCGGTAGAAAGTTCCATCGTCTTTCAGGGTAAGGACATGGTCTGAGATTGGGAAAAAGTACCCCTGAGCTGCAATTAAACTCCCAATGTGCATCGCCTCAGCTGTAAAAGGAGCAGAATAAAGAGATAAATAGATTACAGTAGATTCCTCAGCATTGCAGACAGTATTTACATTGCAGTATGGATAGAATTAAGTTGGTTGAAACAACATCTAGACAATGAGATCAAATATGACAGTCATGGAACTGATATTTTGTAACATTACATTAATACAAAACTATGAATCACCTGCCAAGTATACCATCCCTGGAATATTTTTTGAAGTGGAGCATTTTAAGAAATGCAAATATATCAACACAGCTTGTTGAACCTTTGTTTTGTTTGTTAGTCTGTTTAAAGTGGCTTTCTGCTAGGACTATGGGAATCAGAGGTGGTTGGGATGTACATGGATGACTCAGTGACTGATTCACTGTCCAGGCCGTGGGCTATTGTACCAACAATAAACACTGCTCTCCCACCACCAGGCTTTAGGTCAGGCCAACGAAACAACAAATATAAAACAAATTCTGTTTGTTAAAAAAACAACCTAGTTGCCTCTTTTCCTGTTTGGTATGTTTTCTCTATAGTATTAACTTGTAAATGTTTTCTACAGATTATTGCCAAGTTTTTGTAGTTAGGTCTTCTGAACAACAATGCACCTGCTCACTATAAACATCTCTTCATTGTAAGCATTTATTGCAGGCAATTGTTCAAAAACCTATCATAAAGATAGACACACCCCTGTATTTCTTATTATATAGTGTGCATGCTTTTTATAAATAAATCCTGCTGTTCTGCTATCATGGGAGGTTGTGGCATTTAGAATTCATTCAGCAGAGTACACTCTGCTTTCCCATTTTAAAAACATACCTGGATCCTCAATGGACAGATTCTTCATCAGCCACTGTACAATATCTGCACCTGTATCAGATCAGATGAGGATAGATAAATAGCTGCAATACATGGTGTGTTTACAATAATGTACTGAAAGATATAGATTTGGGATTAAACATACAGCAGCCCGGGGGGGCAGGATAGAAGGACACAAAAAACAAAACAAGGGGGCTTCCATTGTTGGGGCAAAATATACACTCAACAGTCATTTTAGTAGTTACCCCTTGCTAGTAACTGGTTGGAGTAGCTTTCACCTTCAGAACTGCCTTGATTTTTAGTGCCATAGATGTAACAAGGTGTGGGAAACATTCCTCAGAGATCGTGGTCCAATAAAGTCATGATAACATTTTGCAATTGCTGCAGATTTGTCAGCTACACATCCAGATCTTTTAGATAGAGAATTGGCAACTGTAGGCCATTTAAGTAAAATGTAATGTTAACCATGACCAAGAAACCAGTTTGAGAGATTTGAGCTTTGTACTATGGTATATTATCCAACTGAAAGAACATGGGTACTGTGTGGAAATACAGGGATGGATGTTGACAGCAACAATGCAATGCTCGCTTGGTAGTAATGGACTATAGTGAGCCAAAAAAATATCAGATCAGGCAACATTTCTTTCATCTTCTGTTGTCAAACCCTGCATCAATTGTAGCCTCAATTTCCTGTTTTTAGCTGGCAGTAGTGCCATTCAGTATGGTCTTCTGCTGCTGTAGCTCATCTGCTTCATATGCTGGTCATGGAAAAAGTGGTTATTTGAGTTATGGCTGCCTTTATGTCAGCTTGAAGCAATCTGACCATTCTTAGGTTTGGACCACTCAATATAAAACTAGATGTTTGAGTTGGAAATCCCAGTAAATCAGTTTCCAAAATATTCAGAGCAGCCCATCTGACACCAACCACCATGTTCAAGGCCAGTTAAATAATCTTTCTTCCCTATTTGGATGCTCTGTTTGAACCTCCAACCTACATGCCTAAATGCACTGAACAGGTGTAACTAACAAAGTGGCCAATGAGTGTAAATATACAAGTGCCCCAATTTACACTTCCAAAACAAAACCTAAAGGTAATAGAATGATGATAAAAAAAAATGCATAAGACATAATGCATAATCAAAGGCTTTCTGCATGCTAAAAACTAGGTTAGCTTATCAGTATTTTTCCCTCTAACAGAAAACAAAATCTCAAATGTTTCAACTATTTCACAAAACAGTGGTATTCGTTTGAATATAAATATAAAAGATTTTAAATGTGATCCCATAGAGTGGAATTAGAATATCTTCTACTTTCCTTAGTGAGGTGATGTTTAATTTCTTCATCAGTTATTAGTTTCTTAGCCTTCAGCACTCAGCTGCAAACATTTGAGAGATACTGTTCTGCATATCCATCAGCCGCTGGGGTAATTGTGTTTATTGATATGCTCTGCTTATTGCATATTGGGTGTGCATCTTCCATTAATGCAAAGACTGGGGTAGTGGTGGTGGGGGGTGGGGGGTGGGGTGTTAATAGTCTATGTTTTTGTTTTCATCATTTGTTTCATTCGTTTGCTGTGAAAGCCTCCCACTGCAGCACCAGCCTGTTGGAATGATTTATGCTGTCAGTGAAAGTGATTACAGCCAGCTGGCAAGGGGGCTAACATTCATCCCTACCCATCAGGTTCAACTAACAAATAATGTTTTCTTTTGTTGTTTTTACTTCATTTAAATTCAAAGTTTATTCTGTTGTTGGACAGCTTGACGCACAGATCCCCACAGTCGCAGCTCTACGGGAGAAGTCAGGGGTTGACTGCTTCACTTAAGGGCACCTTGATAGTAGGACAGCATTAGTCATTCTGTTTATGCACTTACACACTTTTTCAAACGTTTAATCATATGTTGTCTTCCCACTTTTACCTAAAGCTATTCAGCTTTTCTGTGCCTCAACAGACTGAAATGCAGCCACCAAGCAGATGATTATTTGAATATAAATGTGGGACCAAGCTGGAGAGCTAGGATGTACTGTATAGTGTTTCACAAAATACCTTGCAAGATGGATTTTTTTGGATGCCTACCCTTGTGTTGTGAAATAAACTAATGCTCTGTCTAGATGACAGGCAGGAAATTGATATCCTGCTCATACCTATGTGTATAGTGTATCATAAGTCTGCAATTAACAGACAGTTTACCTTTTTATAAAGTCTACCCAGATTGTTAATATTTCCATATTTCCTTTTTTCAGGAATAATTCTTCACGTACAACCTTAAAAAGAAGCTGAATAAGTAAATATCTCAAAATATCAAATTAAAGTACGTTGATTAAATTATCCTGGAATAGCTGATTGAACTGTCATTTTTCAGCCTCACTAAAACAAGAGGCCCAACAGACATCAGCATTTTCCATCGTCTCATTTTGTTCTCTGGGCACTTAATGTCCATCAGTGATGCACTTCTATAGTTAATGTTTGTACAGTGCAGGTTAGGTCACTTTTTGCTTGACATCTGTCTCTTTTGATTTCTTACCCGTAACGACACTGGGGATTTTCGTCATGAAACTTTTGACAGTTCTGATGGGTACACCGTCCGTCTCGTCCTGGATGCGAGTGATAATGTCTTCAATCTGTAGAATAAGGCAGAAGACGGAGTTTAAAAGTTTGAACAAACGGAAACTTTTATCTATGTGAAACAAGTATTAGTTAAATGTACTTTATTTGGATTTTTCTTAAGATATTTAAACAGTTAATCTTTAAGTTGAAGTGCTGCATTACTTCAAACCAAGACAATGGCAAGCGCTATGATTCATATCTATGCCATCACAAAGAAAATGCAGGATCAGCTCACTTCGCTTCAATTTATGAAGACAAGACTATCGTTAGCTGCAAAGATGCTGCTACAATTTCTACTGTAGAATAAAATATGTCTTGAAAGAAAGAAAAATGATATCATTCATTATATGGTCTAACAAACCAGTTAATTACATTGACTTTAAAATTCAACTGTTTATAAATGCTTCATGGAAATTGATACCAGTGAAAAAACATAGGTAGTTCGTGAAAAAGAAAAGCTCTTCTCCTTTTTCACTTTTTATAGGTTTAACTATACACTTCACCTCTCGCTGTAATGTTGTTTTAACCACAAGACTGAGTCACACGATAACTGAGTCTAATCTAAGCAGGAGTTGAGGTTCAGCAGGACAGCACATATCTGTGGCCCTTAATTACAATTGCACAGATGTTAAACGAAACACGTCACCCACTTTGCACTTAAGTAATCAGATTAGTATTTGATTATCTGGTTTTGATTGCAAGGTTGACACCCCCTCTCTCTTCACAGATGCTTTTTTTGTTTGCGTCAGGGAGTGGGAAGTGAGAAGCTGGTCGCTTTGGAGACAGCTATCGCGCACTAACGCACAACCCGGCAGCTATATATAAACCCTGAATGGAACCCAGAGCAACGGCAGAGAGGCAGAGATAACCACATATGCTTTTTACATCTAGACAATTAAAGTGATCACAGAAAAGAAGTGCATTTCACCAGTTTTGAGAAAAACACATTCTACTTCCTACCTGTAGTGCCCATAGTTTATTTTACTGCAAATATGTCCTCAGTTTGTGCAATTTTGCGACCCTTATGAGTATATTTATAATGTGCAGCTGTCAGTGGAGTATAGTTCTAGGAGCCACCCACGCTGGGTTAAAGCTGGTGACTTCCACAACACTCATGCAGACTCAATGTACAGTCTGTTTAAGACTGAACATACTATTCATCCACACAGTTTTTCAATATTTCTTTTTAAAAAAAAAACAACATTGCACAATATCCAAAATAATTTAACAACATTGCTTTGCTGGTGTGCTTTTTTTACTTGTATGAATAGCAGAATCCCGTGGATGCATAAAATCACCTCTTCAATGGCCCCCGTATTTAGAAGCATTAGAATTTTGCTAAAAACAAGCAAGCATCCAAACGCAGGGTGAGAGAGGTTAAAGCTGGCTTTAAATCTGCAAGAGAAGAGAAATTCATCCCTTTCATAAGAACAAAAGGAGCAAAAGCAACATATTGGCTTTGCTCTGTGTCTCTTTGAATAACTCAGCTGGGTAAAAGTGCTGTTTTCGCCACACAATTTTCCACTGCATGACTACCAGCAGTTTTTAAAAATATCACAGCTGGTTTTGGTTTGTTTTTATTGACAATACCCCAATGTGATTGCTATACAAATAAAATGCTGTACTCTTCTAGAGTCCACCACCTATTAACTGGATAAACACAGGCAGATAGAAAACTGGTGACTGAGGACTAAACAGAAGCTATAGTTTATGCTATATGAAAGGCATTTAAGCTGCTTACACCTGAAAGTAATTAGGTAAATTTACCACTATCTCCTATCATAACCCTCCTGTCCTGTTGCAAGTAGACAGGTGACGTGAAAACGCAGTATTTGTGTCGTCGAAGGACCTGCAAACATTCAAAAAAAAGAAATGACTGAAACACATCTTTCTCACTTTCCAGCACAGATGCTTCCAACCAGTCTGGAAATTCAAACTGACAAGCTTCCTGCTTTTACGCCTCTGGCCATCAGACTGCTGTCACCCTGTTCCTCTCTATAGATCCTGGCTGTCTGCCAAAAGCAAAGACATAGAGAGCTCCGGGCTACACTTCAAAATCAATACAACTAATATGATTGTAATAAGATGTTGATAGTGTGGAGGTAGCTGCTCAAATGACTTTAATGGCTTCCACTATCATGAACAATCTACTCCTGCTCCATTAATGAAAATAGGCATTCACAACACGTTTACTTCATGCTACAACAGCTGTCACCCACTGAATCTAAAATTGCCCAACACTACTTTGTATATCTGTGACGATGAAACACGAAAATGCTATTTTTGAAACAAAAAGGAGGGACATTAAAAAACAATTTTCTGTGTATTTTATAATATTTATCGTTACACGTGACTAAGTTGAGTCGCTGTTGCATTACATAAGTTACATAAGTATCATAATTATTAATACCGATTTGCTGTATGTGGTCTGACTTACTGCCTGTAGCGTTTGGTTTGCAGTTTTTTGGTTATGGAGTTAAACTCCATTAGGTGTGAAGCTCCCCCAAATCTGAGGCCATGACTCTGAGCTGGAAAATGGAAATGGCTGAGGAAAGGTTGCTGCCCAAAACATAGGAATTTAAGTACAGCTGTGGAAAAGAAAGTTTTGGAAGCAGCCAGATGCTGCAAATCAAAAACGCACTTGAATAACTGGTCATCAAAATTCCCCCAAAATACTCTTGGTCCACTCCGCAGATTAAAAAACTGGAGATTTGATACAAATTCAAATACGAGCCTTAGATCAATAAGACTTCACCTCATCACACAAGTATGGACTCAAATATCTAATGGACTCAAGCAAACAATTACTTATTTAACTCTCTATTTCTGTGCCTGTGAATCATTTGTTTTCAGCTGTCTCTAAGCTAAAAATATTATGACTACTGAAGAAGAAACTTGCTGCATTGAGAGGAACGTCCACAGGTTAGTCATAGCACTTTGCAATATGACATTAAGCCAGGTTTAATGTGTTTTTTTCTTGCAGACCCTGTACTGGAACCCTGATGCAATGACATTGCGATCTTTTACCCCCATAACTGAAGACTTCCTTTTAAAGCACAATCCTGGTGCCCTAACATAACATTTTAAAACTAGATTAGTTCAAGATGACTCTTCCGTTTAGATTACTGGTTGATTAGATTGGTAGTTTTAATTACTGTATGTATTGTGTCAGTGTAGATCCTCACAAGTCCACACAAACATATGTGCATGTGTATATAGTTTTGGGGTTGTGTGCTGTATGAATGCGCCTGCTTGTTTGTGTCTTGGCTTGTAGTGCAGCCCAGCGGGAACAGATTTCATCAGACTTATTGCGAGCCGGTCTATTTAACACGCCTGATTACAGTGTTATCACCACACACTTAGCATGGACCAGCTAGCGGGCTGGCAGGCATCTTGGCAGACAGGTTGGTTACAGGGAGAAAAGGGCTGTGCTACTGACTGTGGTTTAATGATCTCTTTGGGCAAAAAAAAAAAGAAAGAAAAAACAATGTCTATCTATTTGTACTTACCAGAAATGCCATCGTCATGGTCTCTCACTAAGCCATTAATTGTCTGATTGGGTATCGTACTTACCTGACTGTTACGCTAGAGGGGTGTCAAACTCAATTGCACAGGGGGCCAAAACTCAAGGCACACTTTAGGTCACGGGCCAAACAAGATAAAGATTTATTGAACACACTAAAACAATGTTTTTTAAACACAAATATGAAGGAAAACAGACAGGAATATTATTCCAGATTAAATAAACTTAAAAAAAATAAACTTTAACTATAAATATTTTGCTCCACATAAAAATATATCCTGTCAAAATTATGCAAGTTAGAAATATCAACATGCTGCCAAAAACCCCAGAAAAAATAAATGAAAGCATACACAAGGTTGGAGCCGCATGTAGACGGAGCTGGGCATTGCTGCAGGAATGGAACTAATAAACTGTGCGGGCCATTCAGTGTCGTACTTTGCCCTGAGTGTGCCATTACACTGCAGCTCCATCTGAATCTGCACAGGTGCAGATTCAGATGCAGATTTTCCTGTCGGGGCACTGATAGGAGATCCGTCAGAGTTACGACTCCTGGGAGACCCGGGCAACCCTTGGATAGTAAGTTCAATAAAGATATGGGGAAGAGTACTTAAAAAGTATCATTTAAACCAGAGGGCCGGTTTCCTTAAGTGGTTTGCATATGACCCAGAATTTTTGCCTAGTAAGTTCGACTCGACATTCAAAACATGGGCAAATAAAGGTCTCACCACATACAGTACCTTGTTGAAAAATGGAAAAGTGATGAGTTTCCAAGACCTTAAGAAAAAGTTTGGGTTGCAAAATCAAGATCTTTTTAGATATTTGCAACTGAGGGACTTCCTGAATAAAAAGCTAAAAAATTCTCAGTTATCAACTGGGAATGAAGAGATTATAAATATATTCGAGAACGCGTATAGAGATGGACCCTATCAAATTTTTTTTTCCAAATTACATTGTTCACTGATCAATCTACAGGGTCATGATACAAGATATGTTAAAGGAAGATGGGAAACAGAGAGCAATCTATTCTTAACAGGAGAGGAATGGGATGGGATTTGTAGGCAGCAGTGGTCAGTAACAAGCTCCCCCTCGTGGAGGGAATTCAGCTGGAAGAACGTAATTCGTTATTTTATTACCCCAGCCCAAAAATGCAATTATTCTCAGAATACAACATGCTGGAGGCATTGTGGACATGCAACAGCAAATCATTTTCACATTTTTTGGGAATGTCCCCGTGTGGTTCCATTTTGGAAGGAAATACATAAGGTCATGGAAACAATCTTTCAAAAGAAAATACAATTTCATTTTGCATTGTTGTACCTAGGCAACCTAGAGAGTCTTAATCTATGCAAACCGGATAAATATTTGTTCAGTGTGCTGTCGGTAGCTTGCAAAAAGGCCATAACTCGCCTTTGGATTAAAGAGGATATTCCTACCATAGATGAATGGATTGATGTGATACATAATAATTTTGTTATGGAAAGAATAACTTTTAGGCTAAAATGCCAGGCGGACGCATTTGATGAATATTGGTTGAAATGGTTGAAATATGTACAAAATGGGAGGCCCGATTTTGTATAATGTCATTGTATTTCTTGGTTTGTTTGTTCTTGTGTTTTGTTCGGTCTTGTTTTGGTCCGTTTGTCTCTTATGTTGTTGTTCGGTTTGGTTTTGCTTTCCCCCCCATGGTGATTAAATTGAATTTGTTGTATATGTTGTATAAATAAGAAAACTAATAAAAATAAAAAATAAAAAAAAGACTGAAATTGACAGTGATTTAAACTTTTAGCTCAGATAAAGTTTACGCTTTGCATTACGGTGACTGTTGTAAGTCCAACAAGTTTGTCCCAGGGCAGTTTCATGTCGGTTACAATTTTGACATACGTTTTAAAAATGTATTTTCCTGTCGCTGTCCCATGCATCGATTTAATGTTCAATATTTCCTCTCCACGGATGAAGATGGTCAGCTGTGCAATGTCCATCATGTCTGTACTTTCATCCACAGCAAGACATTATGCAATAAAGTTTTTGCTTCTTTCACACAACTGGCTCTGCTTTCAGAATCAACTTGTCTCTCCACCATTGTGAGCGGCTAGCTTCAAACAGAAGTTTGACTTGATTGAAGCAGGAATGTTCCCAGTTAGCCTAGCGTTCAGCAAGGAGGCTGCAGCGCTGCATTATGGGATCTGTAGTTTGTATATTATTAGCGCCTCATATCGCCGGGCTGTGCATAACAATAATAGTACATCTATATAAAATGATGTCGGGCCGGATATAAATGTACGCCGGGCCGGATGTGGCCCGCAGGCCTTGACTTTGACACATGTGCGCTAGATGGAAAAGCACATAAACATGAACATAATATATCTGTATAAAAAAGTACAAAACATATTTCTACACTTTTCTTTCCAAATTAACTTATTTCAGCAGGTATTGTGAAGCATTAGTTGCATAACAGACATGCTACCTATCCATCCATCCAACACAAGGTAAAAGAAAGGTACTGCACACCTAGAATTTCTCCCTCAATGATACAACCATACAGACTATTTCATTGGTCGTTGCATCATAAAACCAGTTATCAGTTGAGAACATTTATTTAACATCCAGCACTGTGACTAATGATGGTAAAATTATTTACTCAAGAGTTTCTTTTTTTCCCCCAAATGCAAACGGGCTGAAGCATGAGTCAGGACGAGGGCACAATAATTCAAAGCTCAACAACCTGGCATGCACACCTAAACACGCAGAGGAGGCTAACACAAAGTACATTTTATTGTAAAATAGCCCCCTTTTGAATTCCTGTCCCTGAAACAGCTGCAATTAGCCTTTCATAGCAAAAAGCGAATTACGTGGGAGAGAAGACTGACAAGGCCATTACTATGGTTATAATGGAGCAGGGATACATCCTGCTGAGAGAGAAAATGTCAGCCACAGACTTGAAGAATGGGAATTTTTGTGCAGTGATACCTGGGCAACACATTTTGAGAGAAAAGAAAGAAAATTACCTCCTCTGAACCGTGCAGTTCCCAAGCCATCCCCACAGTGAAAGTTAACATGCTGCTAGATTGATAACAGCCTGGCTGAAGGCCAGCTGGACAACAAGCAGATAGATGACTTCAAGTCAACAATCTTGAGTTGAATATCCTCGCTGTTTGTTTGACTGCAGTTTTGATCATTTAATGGTCTCACTCATCTTGATCTTTCCAGACAGATTATTTACAGTTCCTTTAGCACTGTAAGACTATTTTCATCCATTCTAGGGCTCATGAGTTATTTTTGTAACTCGTGTACTAACACCAATCAAACCTAAATGTACCTTGGGAGGATTGAATGCCATGAATTTATTAATTTGAATTTTCGGGGAGGCAAACATAGTATGAACAGGAGACCATTGGCTGATTTGGCTCCTTCCGGATCTACTTCAGTAGATTGCATATTACCTTCCTAAGACCATTCACAATCAACTGATTGCAACACATTCCTCTGTGCTTTGAGTGGCACTTGCATACTGACAAGAAACTCGGAAAGAAAGTCAAGAGCCAAGCACAGGAAAAAAGGGATTAGAGATTCTGTGAAAGCGCTTACCGAGAGCCGCGCGAGCAGATACAATTTGTCAAAAAATGCAGCATAATAGACTATGAGCTTAAAATATTCAACACAGTGCAATGGACTCAAGAATCATGTTGGCAATGCAACAAAAAAGGCTCAATTTACATGTGTTCAAGACTGTCACCAGCAGCCTAGCAAGCATTTTCTTCAATTTCTGGTTTTTATGATAGTCATAGTAACTTAGTCTGCTTTTAGCTTAATGTCATGCATATATGCTTCATATAGCATGTTTATGTCAGAGATTTGTCCCCAATTTGACACAAAATGCGTGAAGTAATTCATCATGCAAAAGTCATAGTGTCACGGACCCGGCTCTGGAGGACTCGGGGTCCGTGAGCAGTTTTGACTGTTTTTTTTGACTGATTGTTATTATTATTATTATCGTTATTATTTGGTGATGTGTGTGTTTTTCTGCACAATGCTGTGTTATTCTGTGTTCCACTCATTATATTTATAGGCAGGGTGTGGGTGTGTACATGTGTGTGTGTCTGCGGGTGTGGCTGGAGGATGGAGCACAGCCACCTGCAGGCCTGATAGGTGTGGCCCTGTGGGAGGACTGGCCACACCTGAAGTTCCTGTCACACCTGAGCACACACACGGGAGTCATGTCCCCACGGTCTGCCAGCCAGAATGTGACACAGAGCCAGCCAGTATAGTCTGTATATTAGAAAGTTTATCCGCAAACTCAACATTTAATATCTCACTATAAAGAAATATTATGAAAAGCAGCTGTTTTTATAATTCATCCCTTGTAGCATGCCGTTATGGGTGGTTGACACATGTTATGTTCCTAACAGCAATTCAAAGTAATTACAAAATCTAGCGAGAACTGGTAATAATGCGACATGTGACAGAAACAAATAAAGCACTGAAATTGTGTAAAAATAGTACAGAGAGATCTGATGAAGAAAGATTACCTTGGAAACAGCACAAACCAATCAAGATATAATTACATATCCTACATACATCAGATACATTGGCTCACACAGGTGGTAATTAAACATCTTACCTTCTCCATTAATGCTACTGGGCAAAGACAGAAATCTCTATAAGAAACTAAAACGCTACAGCATATTTCAAAATTCTCTCTCTAAAATGCTAATGGGTCATATTACCCATAACACTCCAAATATTTCAACAAATTACGCATCTTTTTTTCCCCATTCTGAATTAGGCAGATATGAAGTTTGCTATTTACAGCTGTTCATGTCGGGTCTAGACTGATACTGACTGGAGTTTTAATTCCAGATTAGTCCAAAAAAGGTATAGTGTTCAGTCTTATTTTAGTAAGAAAAATCACAACCTCTTGTTTTGAGCTTAAAACAACTAGGTGGCACATCAAGTGCTGTGGTGCTAGGCAAGAAGCTAACTACTAGGACATTTAACAAGCTCTAACAAGCTCTTTCTGCAGTCCTGGACTGGGAAATGCATGCCAAACCAGGCAACAATTCGTTTCCCAGCCAAAAATCCCAACAAACAACTTGCAACCAGACCCGGATCTTTGGCAAGTAACACCTGTAAAGTGGCTTAGTCATTATGCTGAAGGTCTTCTAGATGCTGACAATCAGCCATACAAATGGAGAAAGCTACTTGCGTTTCAGCTGAAGAACAAGTGCACAGTTGGAAACTAAAAGGTATATCCAGTGGAAATGGGGTGTAAGGGCTTTGTAGTCAGTTTAGCTGTAAGGCTTCAGAGGGTGCTCTAGGAAGGCAATCAAAGCAATCAAAGAACTCGCCATGGTGCCAAAATAGCCGGTCACTGTCTTGGAGTAAAAAGAAGAGGCAATGTCGGAGCCACCGCCTAAAAAATAACTACAAGACTCAACCTGCAGCGAGCCTGTGCTTAGGTACAAAGCCAAGCAATCGTTTCACTAGAACTACATTACAAAGTTGCTTTAACACTTCCATATACTGTAAGTATAGTAACTATATGGAGGGAATATACTGTATATAGTTATACTCCAGGCACTCTAGGGTTGGAGATGAAGTAGTGTGTGAAGCCATGCTTTAGTGTGTGCTTGGATATGTGTAGGTGTAAGTATAAGTGTCATCCAAGGTAACAGTTCCTTCTGAGACCAGTTTTTCTTTTAGTAGAGCACCTTGCCTCCCCTGCAGTTTCTTGCATCCCACTGCTAACGCTCAGAGATCTCTGCACTGCTGCAGATATCACATGATTGTCCTGTAGAGAAGATTACAATCAGTCTTAATCTTAAGATTTGACTGCTGGGGGGTCATTTTTATTGTTTCACTGTGAACCTTTTGTCAGTTTTTGTATTATATATATATATATATATATATATATATATAGTTGATGGTAGAACGGTGCTCTTTTTTCCCTTTGTGTCCCTATGAATAATACCCTAGGCTCTACGGTAAGTCCACTAAGAATAGAGGGCTGTCTGACTTACGCTCAAGAATTATATTTTTAGCAATGGGGTGATAACACTTTATGAAATGTTTTTATGAGATTATGAATATACAGTAAAAGAATATGAATCCTCCACTGTTACTTTTGGAGTGTAATATACAGTCTCACAGTCTTCTAGTGTTATATTACAATGTGAATACATTATACATTGGAATACACTGGAACAGCAACATCCAGCGAATGAATAATTTTACAATTCGAGCTAGACTTATATTACTTTGTAAGGAATTTAAAAGTGCATTTTTAGGTATAATTATTTTTTAAAAGTAATACCATATCTTATTAACTTTTACAGAGGGTCTAGATTCCCCAAAAGCCTGTTAAAGTTACATAAGCCAACTCTGTTTACTTGGATGATCTAGCTGGAATAACGTTAGTCCCTGAAGACCTGGACTAAATTCATAGATAATAATATATATAAATATTTATTAGGAAATTGTTTTTGTGAATGACTGCCCCGCTTGCCAGCAGGCACTAACATATCAAATGTGAGTAAGGCAAAGAGCTACAAAGAAAGCTTATGATACGATGAGTTTACAGTTAGGTTAGGTTGACACCAGCTGTATTTGTCAGTGTTATGAAGGTTTTATCTACTGAGTGAAATGCATAGTGGTGCATTTATTCTCTTGTTCAGGCCACACAAGGTATTATCAAGGGCTGTCACTGTGCAGTGTGTGTGTGTGTGTGTGTGTGTACAAACAAACCAAATTGTAAGTTATGTAATACAAAATGCAATCAATAGGTTAGATTGAGACCGACCAGTCCTAAATGAAAACATCGTATGCTTTAGTTTTGCTAACATGCTCAAGATGACTTGCTGAAGTTCAAACTGAAGATTAGAATGGCGAAGATATTTTAAGTGGCATGTGTTGAGTATTTCAGAAACTGCTGATCCACTGGGATTTTCCTATACAGATACCTTGAGGGTTTACAGAGGATGGTCTAAAAAAAAAAGAGAAAATATCCAGTGAGCAGCAGTTCTCTGGTTGAGCCTTTTTGTTGCCAGATGTCAGAGGAGAATGGCCAGACTTCTTTGAGCTAAAAGGAGAGCAAGAGTGGCTCAAATAGCCACTTGTTACAATACATGGATCCTTGAATCAAATGGGCTATAGCAGCAGAAGACCACACCAGGTGCCACTGCTGTCAGTTGAGAACAGGAAACTGAGGCTATAGTTTGCGCAGGTTCTCCAAAACTAACAAGAGACGATTGCGGAAACGTTTTCTATGGCGTTATTTTTGTGCCTCTATTCTGAGCGCATGTAAGAAAAAATTGCAAGCGCAAATGTTGCATTTTGAGGAGAAAATTATTTTGAGCAACAAAAAGTTTAATTTGAGCAGAAAATTCATTGTTGCCTGCAAGAAATGTATTTCAGTGTTTGCTATTATCCATATACACACACAATAATAGCTACTCTCGCTCAGTTGTTGGCCACAAAACCAACCAATCACAGACTTGGATGCAAAAATTCTGATTGGTTGTTACAGTCTCCAATCAGCTTGCTAGCTACTGCATTCCGGAAACAGGGTCCAGAATGTAGCTTAATGTAGATTAAAACCAACAATGGTCTTAAAAAATTACAAGTTTTAAAATAAAATAAGTAAACATACTAACCGAAAATGGATTTAGACTGACACTGTAACAGCCAATCAGAATTTTTGCATCCAAGTCTGTGATTGATTGATTTTGTGGCAGACTTAATGGTGTACAGAGAGCTGAGCGTGCACGAAGCAGGGATGGTGTGAGCGCGAACGACACACTGAGAGCAGGTCAGCAGAGATCTGAGCAAGAGAAAATGCCAACCACTGAACAAGAGGGGCTGTTATTGTGTGTGTATGTGGATAATAGCAAACACTGAAATACATTTCTTGCACGCAACAATGAATTTTGTTTGCTCAAATTAAGCTTTACTTCGCTCAAAATATTTTTCTCCTCAAAATGCAACATTTGCGCTTGCAATTGTTTTTCCCCTTATGCTCAGAATAGAGGCACAAAAATAACGCCATAGTTTTCTGCTGCCACATTTGAATGCTAGTGCCAGAATTTGGTGTAAACAACATGAAAGCATGGATCCATCCTATCTTGTATCACCAGTAAGGCTGGCAATTGTGGTGTAAAATTGTAGTGGAACACTTTGAGCAGCTTAATATCAATTGTACCTGAATATTGTTGCTGACCCTGTTCATCATTTTATTACCTCAATGTACCCATGTTCTATGGGCTGCTTCCAGCAAGATAGCGCAACATGTCACGAAGCTTAGATCATCTCAATTGATAACAAAATTCATCACAGGAAAACGTATGCTTCCTCACTTTACAACCCAAAACAAAACTATAGTTCTAGTTTATGAGAAAAAAAATGCAAGTTTAAACACTGTAAATGTATTTTTATATATCTATTTAAATTTCTATAATGCTAGACTAGCATCAACACCTGTGGTAATGTGGCACCTGTCAAGTACCCCATCACTGACTTGAGTAGCTTGATGAGTTCTTTGCTATAAAAAGGAAATGCATAATTTGCACAAGCTCCCAGGTCAGTGAAGAGGATAATTATGATTGTCGACCTTTTGCTTAAGAGTGAATTAATGTACTGATAATAAATCTCCACTGTGATGGAAATTGCATAATAAAGTCTGAGCGCATACAGTTAATGATCAAGCTCTTGTATGCGAGAACTAAAATGAGAGAACTTGGGTAATCCCACATTCAATCTAAAATCTCACGCAAGATATTAGCGTCTTTCTTCATTCCAGAAGATATTCACCATCCCATCCTGGCAAAGGTCAAAGTAGTTTCGTCAAATATATTAAATGTAGTGACTTCGATCAAAATGCGTGTGTGCATTTAACACACACTTCTCACACAGAAGCACACATTAAATGAATTACCGTTCTCCCAGAGTGGGTGTAATGACTCATAGCAGAGATGGTGAACCTGCTTGTGCACAGTGTGCACAGTGTACGGGGTTTATGTCTGAAGGTCAGATTCGATGGCTCGGTGACAGTGATGATGAGCCTTACTGGTTTCAGCCCAGTGCATTTGGCAGCAGGGTTACATGACTGTTAATGGAAGTGTAATGACAACAGGATGGCTTTGCCACAGTTGACTGCCGATGCATCTCTGCCTGACAGCTGATACCATCCCAGGGAAATATGAGGCTGGTCGGGATTCTGGATCACAAAATGAAAATGTCATTTCGTTTGTTTCTTTTACAACAATAACTGCTGAAAAGATCATCTGCAATCATTCCCCCATAGTTGCTTACCCATGTTTAGCCCCACTGTTCATAATGAATAGACAGCCAGCTGGATAAAATAGTACTGCTGACAAATTAATTAAGACTTAAATTATAATATAGTTGGGCTTTTTCAGTTAGAAGATATTAAATGTGTGTTTGCTGTAGGGAATTCTGTGAGGCCAAACTCAGGTACTCTGCTTCTTTAAACCAAGATGCTGTTATGGTTGGTGTATAAAAGGACATTTCTGCACAGGAGAGATGTACTGTTTGCCAGTAATGGAGGATTAACTGCAAAGCAGTAGTCAGACACTGAGCTGCACCTGAATCCTGTCTGCGCCCAAATTTTAAAACAGAAGCTCACGAGGCATCTAAGTTAAAAGCTGGTTGTTGTTTCTGGAAAACATCTGAGGTGAGAATAATTCATGCAGTTGCTAAATATGTCTTCATTCTAGGTGGGCAATGCTTCATTTTATGGTTTCCTGAGTTATGACACCCCTAATGTGTGGAAGGTAGACTAGATATCAAGGGTTTTCTGCAAGCAATGAGCAAGGAACTCAACACCCCATCAATTAAAACACTACATGACTCCATGAACTAACTGCAGGGCTGGCAACATTTAATGACATTTAATGGGAAGCAATGAAAAGACAGATCATGAAGACGTAACAATAAGGAAGTTTTGCAGAGCCACTATTGATTGAACATATTAGTATGTTAGAGACACAAAGAACAGATGAGGCAGATAACAATGCAAAGCTTTGCAAAAATTTGGTCACGTAAGAAGGATCTGAACTAACAAATATTTTTAACAAGGTTAAGTTACATGTTTAAAAAAAAAATCCCCAAAGCTACAGAATTCGTTAATTATTTATGAATGAATCATATTTCATGGCAATCCATCCAGTTGTTTACAGCCAATAGGGGAAAGGTCAGAGCACCAGATACAAATTTATTTATTTTTCCTATAACTGTGAAAAACCACATTTATATTGACATTTTATGCTAACCCATCATGGGCATGTTCAGATCTGAACAACGCTCTATGGATATAACGAGAGGTGATCTAAAAGCCAGAGAAACAATACAATTCCTATCAATTATATAGCAAAAATATATTTTTTAAAAATGACATGACATGACATAACTTGCCTTGTACTGTATGTGCACTCCTTTTCAAAGAGATTAATATTTAAGATCACATGCCGAGGGATTTTTCCTAGTGCTTTATGTTAACACGACTCTGCTTGCGATTTACTGATCCGTCCATCACTTTCACTTTCTAATTTTGAGAAAAAGGAAAGACTATGATAAAATGAGCTAAACTGTCCATCAGATTAGAAAGGGCACCGTACATCAAAGTAAATGCAATAGAATGCTATCCATCTAAACTGCAGTCTGGGACGAAACTGAAAAATATTTTTTGGAAACTGATCTAATCAACTAATCATTTCAGTCCAGGTGTTAACTATAGTGCTTTAGTCAGGTAGGAAAAAAACAAGAAAGAGCTACAAATCTAATTTCCATGAAACATAATTTCAGTTGAAAAAGAAACAAATGCTGCAAAAATTAATTGCACACAAAAATGTTTGAACAGACTGCTGTTTCTCCGGCTACAGGAGGTGTACAGACCTACAGCCTCAGCCTTCCTCTGCATAGTTAACCTCTCTGGAACACGACACCTACTGCACTGACGGTAAGGTGCCCTTGGCGACAACGACGCAACAAGTCGTCTACCTGACTGTAGCAGAAACAGGGAAATGATATGGTAAATGGTAAATGGCCTGTATTTGTATAGCGCTTTACTAGTCCCTAAGGACCCCAAAGCACTTTACACAACTAGTCATCCACCCATTCACACATATTCACACACTGGTGATGGCAAGCTACATTGTAGCCACAGCCACTGACACAGGTGAGGCTGCCGGACACTGGCGCCACCGGGCCCTCTGACCACCACCAGTTTATCCATATCTAAGAGCCAGGCCTCTGGATGCTACTTAGTATCATATTTTTCTACAAATTGACTTCAGCAATTGGCACGATTTAAACTATTCAGCTTTTCAGTGATTTTGGATGTTATATAGAGGACGTCTCATTGCCTCAAAAGAGCATGTCTTAAGAATGAAATTCAATAGTTAACATAAGAAAGGGCAGTCTTTGCCACTGGAAACAAAGTGGGAAATGTGTCCCTGTTGGAGTCCCATAAGGACACCCATTTTCATTCCAAGTGTCAAAGCATATATTTAGCCATTCCTCAGGAGAGCTTTAAGTCCTTTTCTAGTTGTTTCTCATATGCTGAGAACAATTCCCCTTGTTACAGGGAGATGGGTGATAGGGTGCAGGACTGCTTTAAAGCAGTGAGTTTGGTTAGGTTTTCTGCTGATTGCTTTATTCCCTTGAAGGACAATCACACACTGGCTCACTGCTCACAAACTGGATTAAGTAAAAGCTTAACCACATACTGAAATCTGCATAGATGGGCTGCTTCACATATTGAATCTGATTGTGCTGAGCGCATTACATGTGTTTTCTCTCCTCTCATTTTTCTGTGTCAGCTCTTACAGGCACAAATCAAATGTCATTTAACAGAGAACGTTTGCAGCCTTGTGACATGCTGTCACGTTAAAGTCAAAGCTCCTTTTTATTGCCCTAACTCTGTTAGGACCTCAGTGATGAAAACTCACTTAAAACATCCACTATGTGAGTTTAAGTAAACAATGTCGGGCTGCAGGGGTAATCACTATAATTCCCTTTCTGACACTCCTACAAAATGCATTATATAAACTTTTATTTAAGCTTGATGGCAGTGTTTTAACAAAACAATGGGAAATAATATTCCATTTGGAAATCTTACAGAGCATAATATTTCTATTTTCACAAAATTAAAATAGTAACACTAAAGAAAAAAAAGCACTCAAAATGCTGCAAATCCAACCAAAAAATAAATGACCAAGTTAAATAACTCCAGACAGTTGTGACTCACCAGAGTACTCAACCCGAGGACATCAGTTGCATAACAAGTAATATGACTATAGCTTACTACTATAATCTCTCTGTGGCAGATCTACTGTCTGAATGTCATTTGGTGTTAGAGCCTGTTAGGCAGGGGTGGGCAATTTATTTATCCAGGGGCCCACACGGAAAAACTAGGACTGTTGTGGAGGGGATTTTATAATAAGCTTATAAAAAGTTTAAATTAAAACTGAGCAGGACTGAGTTCAACGTATCAATGCAGCCCAGTCCCAGTTTCTCATGTTAATGAACTGCCCACCCCTGCTGTTAAAACTGTCAATACCAAAGATAAACTGTGATTTCAATAAGTTCATGAAGTTAGTGCTTTTTGTGCCATGTCCATAAAAACAGAGTCTCTCTCATCTGTGCAGAGGGTGTCCGCCTCCTGCTGTGGCTGCAAAAATTTAATAAACTCCAACAAACAGCTGTAAGCAGTTAAGAACTTCAGCTCCCATTAACGCTCTGTCAAAGCAAAGATTACATTTATTATTCATATGTTTCATTATCTTCCTTACACTGACTTTATTGCACTGAGGTTATATTTTTAAGGACATTTCAATCAATACATGCGTTGATGTGATTTGCTTCCACCCAGTTTTTGATTCTAATGGCGAAACAGGAAGTACATTTTCATTATATACATACACGTGCTAACCAATTTATTTGGTACACTTTGCTGGGTTGGACACATTTTTGCCTTCAGAAATGTCAAATTCTTTTCTTTCTTTCTTTCTTTCTTTCTCTCGTTTTCTTTCTCTTTTTTTTTTGTGGAAACAATGATCATGTGGTATTACAAAGCCTAAAACATTCCAAGAAAATATCCCACATATCAGCAGCAGCAGCCTGAACTGCTGATACAAGGCACAATGAATCATCTGAGTGTGGCAGCGCAAATCAGGACTCATCAGACCAGGATATGTTTTTCCAGTTTTCCGTTGTCCAATTTTGGTGAGCCCATGCGAATTGTAGCCTCAGTTTCCTGTTCCTAGCTGACAGGAGTGGCACTTCAACATGTTGTGAATTCACAGTTGCTTCCTCTTAGCTGTAATGAGTGGTTATTTAAGGTACTGTTGCCTTCTTATCACTCCAAGCAGCCCAGCCATATTTTTCTGACCTGCACCATCAACAAGGCATTTTCAATCAGAGAATTGCTGCTCATAGGATTATTTTCAGACCATTCTCTGTAAATCGTAGAGATGGCATTGCGGGAAAATCCCAGAAGATCAGTTGTTTCTGAAACATTCGGACAACAACAACCATGCCGTGTTCAAAATCACTTAAAATGTTTTCCAAATTCTGGCACTCAGTTCAGGGGCGTAATTTCCAGGGGGGTTAAGGGGGTCATGACCCCTCCAATAATCAGACCCAACTAATATACCCCCCCCAATAAAACTATGAATTATCTTGCATAAATAGGCTGTTGATTTTCTTGACTCATTTCAGTCCCCCCAATGTTCAGCACAAAGTTACGCCGATGACTCAGTTTGACCATTTTTGCATTCCTAAATGCATTCGATTGCTGCCATGTGATCGGCTGATTAGAAAGCAGTTGGCTTTGAGTGTCCTGTCCAGGTCTCCTCACTTGTCTGATCATTTGCCTTTAGTCTAAAGAAGGAATATGAATGTTCATTGTGCAAGGTCACTGTAAATTTTCCTAAAATTGTATCAAAGAGAATTTACCAAATGGGCAGAAACATGTGCTCTAAACAGAAGAAACAAAACCCTCACTTTGTCCTGTGAGCAACGAAAGCCTTGGAGGCCTTCTTTTATTTGCTGTGAAATTTGTCTGGGCAGCACATGATAGAGCTCATAAGCGACTACTGTCTTATGCCAAAAGCATTACAGATTGGCAAAACTAATTTTCCCTCTTAAGTGAAATATTTGAGAATAAATGAGCATGAAGAACAAAGAGAAGCACAAACAAGCCATGAAGAACAAAAGGGATATAGTCACTAACACGTTAGCAAACATCCTTTGCTAACATTCAAGGTCTTACAGCATATTTGTTTTTGGCAACTATAGCCGTATGTCACTACCATCCAGAAGCAGATATTTCATACGGGTACATTATTAACTGTCTTGTTAATAATTCCTTGGAATTCTCAGCTGGTTACTTGTCTATATAGATTAGAGTTTGAAGCTGTGCCAGAATATATTAAATAAACTGAGGCTAGAATTTGATTTCCAAAACATCATTAGGATTTCTTTCTAAATGCTATTTCACCACAGGGTTCGAAGAGAAAGTGACTAACCGCTGAGGAAGAAGTCGACAGGCCAAAGTTCTCATAAAATCTCGGTGTTTGAGTTTCCTGTCTGGCAGAGAGCCGCCAGCCAGACAGCAGAAAGTGAACTGAGGCCAAACACTCCCTGGGCAATAATCAATCCAGACAAGTTTTCATTGCTCCTAGTGAGGGACACCAACAGAGCTGACCTCGTGTCTCAAAGCCAGACGCATCCATACCTGGCAGAGAGTGAGTAATCATCAGAGGGGGAGGCTGATTATTTTCCATTCTTCCCGTTCGCCCATGGGAGTCCAAGTCTGCCTGCAGCACATCTTGTTATTACTGTATATGAAATAATTTATCCAAAGTTTTTCCCATGAAATAGAAATAGAAATAAGAATGGTCATTTTATTACTGTCACCATTATCACACCTGGCAATGACAGCCAGATATTATATATCACTTCAAAGGTTTTATGTATTCTCACACTACAAAGATTAAAATGATCCATACCACAGGGAAATTCCTGCATTTGCAGCCTTTATAAAAGCTTTGCACCCACACAGCCCTAATCAGCTGTGATTATCACTTAGTGACTGTAAGTACACACAAAAACAATGCTAACAGTGTCACATACCCTTAATGATTTCAAACTGCTTATGCCTTCAATAATTAATACCAGTGATTGCCATTTAAATTTTTCTTTGGGGCGTTTGAGCTGTGTATTATATAAAGAAAACACATTTACGTTAGTTATTTAGGGGGGTAAAAGTCAAAGGGTGCAAGGGAAAAAGCACTTGGCATTTCCTTTCATAGATGAGCTTGTGCCAATTTCAACTTCATTCTTGGTTTGTCAGAGAAATCCATTAGCCTACAATTTAATGCTCTCCTGCTGCACTGTCAGAGGGAACAGGGAAGGGTACGTGGGTGTCTCTGGAACAGTACTCATTAAAATCCTTTTATCTACCTAACACTTCAGAATTCAACATGAAATAGCACTGACAGAGGAAACAGAAGATTGTTCCGCTCTTATGGGGCATGCCAGGACTCTTTCCAAAGCATTTGGGAATCCAAGCTTTGAAGTCTTTCACAACAACATTATCAGTGCCCAATAGCGGAGCTCTCCCTTTAGTTCCTCATCACACCTCATAGAAGGCTACCCTTTACTAAGAGCAACACCAAAGTCGTCGATCAGTAGCCATAAAATCTGACACAGATGTTTTCTACAGGATGAATCCTAATGACTTTGGTTATTTCCTGATTAGATCATCTACCTTTCTAACAGTATTGAAATGTCAACAGAGGACATACAGTGCTGGGCAAAACTCTCTAGTCACCTCTCATTTATTTGTATTTTGTTAGGAAAATAGGAAAAGGGTGCAGTGATTTATTGAAATGTGCAAACATGCCTGGAAATGCAGTGTATAAGGCAAAAACAGAGTTTGTCTAATTCTAACAAACTTGAAAGTCAATATTTGGTATGACCTCCTTTATCCTTCAACATTAACTGAATTCTCTTAGGCACTTATAATTTCTTTAAGTAGTCTTCGAGTATTTAGTTTTGCAGACTTGATGAAGGACATTCAAAGCTCTTCTTTGGATTTGGGTTGCATTTGTTCCATCTCTACCAAGATTATCCCACACTGCTTCCATAATGTTGTAATCTGGGCTTTGGGGAGGCCAATCCATGACATTATGCGTTTTTACATTATGTTTTTGGGATCATTTTCATGTTGAAAAATGAATGGTACTGCATGGTGGATCAAAATCTGATGGTACTTTTCTATATTCACAATTCTCTCAATTTTGACAAGATTTCCAACACCATTGATTGAAAGGCAGCCCAAACCACGACAGAGCCTCCATCATGTTTTACAGATTGCTGTAGAGATTTACTGTTAGAGGCCTGTCCTGACCTCCTCTGTACATACTGACAATTTGAACCAAAAATGTCAAATTTTGATTCATCACTCTATCAGACCTCACCACTGATTTTTAGTCCAGTTCTTGTGTAATTTGGCATAGGCTTCATGACAGACACTCATCCACTGAGACCATTTCTGATGGGACTTCAGTGAACAGTAGATGGATTAACTGAAGAACCAGATTTAACAATGCTGGTCTTTGTTGGAGTTTTTCCTGTTTTTTAAGCTTTCAAAGCTAGTTTCTTAGGCCTGCCACTTCCTCTTTTGCTCTCCATTTGTCCAGTCTTGGAAAAATCTTGCCAGATTTTTAATAGGAACGGGGAACAATGACATGTTTTTGGAACAAGCTGCCAATAAAGCACCTAAAGACACAGTTTAAAATTGGTTGTTTACCAAGTTGCCTGGTGTCTTTTTTTCATACTTGAGTTGTTTATAGGTCATGGTTCAGTAGCTAACAACAAAAAGCCTCCGAACATAGTCAGATACAAGGACTGCAATAAAAGTGAGTAAATCAACCTATGTTTTTTTTTTTTGTCCCGTTTGGATCTTTAGCCATCAGAATTGTTGTCTTAAGGCCAAGAAAGATGCCAAGCGGATTTATTTTACCAAGTGGATCATCATGGCCTTGCCATATTGGTCCATTTGATTGACCTTTATTATAATTATGAATTTATTTTATTTTCAGTTGCTACAAACGGGACAGACATGACTGGGGGATAGGACAGGGAGAAAGAATGAAAGAAAGAGAGGGAGAGAAAGAAAACCAAAGGGGAGAAGAGACGGTGAGAAGGGGGGGAAGAAAGAAAAAAACAAACAAACAAAAAAAACAAAACACCTGGGTCACCTGTATGGAGAAAAAAAACAGAAGAGAAAGCAAACAACAAAGAGCAACATAATAAAAAAAACGGCACCATCACAATAAACTAGCTAGCAGTAGATATCAGTAGATACTAAATAATAAACGATATTGTGCAGCACGCAAGATAGACAGCGCACAATGTGCTTTGAGGCAGCAGCCAAGAAAGCTGTAGTCCGCGTCTGTGAACCTGTGCATACCTGTGTGGATCAGCATGCTTGCATTCCAAAGGTTTCTCCATGTAACGATCTGCTAGGGAGTGTGGGGAGCCACAGCCCCGTCCTCCAGGGTATGAAGCAGGTATGGAGGAGATCAAAACTCCAGACATCCAGAGGCCCCCAGAACACAAGAGACCAAGGAAGACCAACAGAGGGGCAGCCGCGCCACTGTCCCAGAAAGAGCTGAGGAGAGTCCCAGATGAGGGCTCACTCAGCAGCCGCGGAGCAGAAGCCAGGGGGAGTTGCAGTGACGCGCCCGTGAGCTCCGCCGGCAGCCAGCTGTGCCTGAGTGACCGAGCCCCAGGCCGAGAGGCCGGGGGCACCCCACCTCCGAAGTGGCCCGAGCGAGCCCCAGGCTCCAGGCCCCGATAAGCGGCCGCCAAGGAGTGAGCCGGTGTGTACCCGGACGCCCACCCCCAGACACAAAGAACCACCAACGCACCGACACCTGAGGGAGTCCGCCACTGGCAGGGGAAGTGGTGGTGGGTGGAGATAGGCCTCCAAACCTTGGAGGGCCTGAGATGTCCCCAGAGAGGTGGCGTCTGATACCCAACCTGACATATAGACACAGACATACAGGCACACACAGACACAAACATCCATTCCCACCCTCATGCTCTCATATGCACTTACTCCACACTCAACCAACGTGGAGACAGACATAAAGAGACGCTGTACACACGATCACACTCCCCAAGCGTACTCTACGAACCGGGTCTAGGTACCCTTGCCCCTGGAGGGGGGAACTGCACCCAGACCCAGGTGGTGTTACCCTTTTCCCTGCGGTGGGGAGAGGCAGACCGCCCCGACTCCGCAGCAGCAGGGAGGCCCCACACTCCAGACCGCAGTCGGACGGCCAACTCCTCCTAGCCCCCCCGCTCCAGCAGGCCGCAGAGAACGGGGGTGAGAGAAGACTCCAAACCTCCCTCCACCCGCTCATTGTAGTGTTGATGCATGTGTGTTCTAAGGTGCATTTAAAACCCAGGAGGGCATGGAGCTAAATCAACCTATGTTGAAAGACAGGTGAAAGATGTTTGTGCAGTGGACATTGTTAATTATCACAATGAGCATTCAAATAATTACTTTGATGTTTTATCCCCCATTCTGTGCAAAGCATTTGTTCACAGTTTTTTTATTTTTAGTTATTTGAAAGTTTAATATTTTAATTGATTTAAATCATATCTTAATTGACTGCTGTGGAGCATTTTGGTAAATGTCTGCTGTGTTTAAACGTGCTATGTAGGGATATGATTTTTACAAGCAGTGCTGTTGCAAGTACGATTTTAAAGGAGCTGCTGACATTGCTGTTGCAACCTGCCTTCAGTAGAAATTACAATTGTTAAAGTCTTGGATTGCCTGCAAGTTTAGGAAGAAATGTGTGGGTGCTGGAAATGGTCTGTAGTTATTTTTGAAGATTTAATGAAGAGCACAGAACCGTTAAACTGCCAACAGATTCACAAAAAGCAAAAAACAAACAAACAATAAAACTTAATTTTAACAAGTAAAACTTTGAGTGATAAAGAAAACAATAAGCCTTAATTACCTTACAGTACATACCCACATATGCACACCTAGAAAACTAAAACAGAAGAGTTTTTTTGTTTTGTTTAGTTTCTTTTTTAATGTGAAAGAAATCTTGAAGAATTGCATAAATCTTCTGCACAAATACACATAAACCCACACATATTTCTTTTCTTCTTTTCTCTGTCTCTTGATAAAACAATCTGTCAGATCTGGCCGACAGGAATAGACGTTCGCAGTTAAAACTTTGCTTTTTGTTTGAAACTGTCAGACTTAAATCAAATACACAGAAAACTAAAATGCTGGCTGTGAGCGCTGTGCAGAACATGCACCATTTCACATTCCCATTGATCAGTGGGTGGTAGAGCAGTGGGGGACAGATGTCTTTGCCTCTGTTCTGTTGGAAGTGATGCAGATTGGGCCTGATCGGAACTCATTTGCAGGCTTAAAAAGAAAGAAATATGCAAGTGTCAGTGGCCATGACTTCAGGTCCCCTCACCACCACCACCCTGCGGAAGAGATCATAGGCTGCTTTTAAGCGTAACGGAGCAGACCAAGATCTAAGAAACAGGCTAAGGGTCCAGCTCTTTCTGGGAATCAAGGCTGAGACTTCAATAGCTCTAAAGTATCATCTTTACTCTGGCTGTTTTCTTTTACGTCTGTTTATTTCTTTTCTTTATTCTCATGGTTTATCCCTGTGATGCTTTTCTTTTAAAGCACTAGGCAGATCAGCGAAGAAACAGCAAAAGATTAAAGTCTTAATCAGTGCTGGTTTGAGTGCCCCAAGCTATCTCTTACTGGAAAAAATACATTAGACAGTGGAGCAAAACAGCTGGTGGGAATTTGGTGTGAACAGTCTGTCTTCACACCATCTGTTAGATACCATTCGCAACAAATGCTGGACTGTGCATCTCTTTGGCATTTCAGCCTCATTCTTTCCATAGTCTCTGCAGATCTTGAGATAAAGATAGGTCTAATCAAAAATCTCTAAAAAAAATCTTTCCATTGCACTGGCTGTAAATTCTTTTGAGTGCCAATTTTCAGCTTTGCAGTGTACTTATGAACTGGTGCTATAAGGCAATCAAGGGTACCAAAGAAGGAATTCTCTCTCAGAGCTGTAATTTATTAATGCACATAGCTAAAAATTCCTTCAAGATGTGACTGAAAATGATTTAGAATTTCAATTTTATATCACTGCTGAATCACTGCAAACTTTTCTTTATTTCTCTTTCATGATTTAACGTTTTAAATATGCACATAGGGAGGAATTATCACATCAAGGACCTGTCTTTCATCAGCTGCACGTTTAGTATTTCTTCAAAACCTTTCTCCAGGTGACTCATGGTTGCAGGGTTAATGCCTGTGTGACTTGGGCCTTAACTGCAGCTAAATTGCTTAAATGTATTCTCTTTGGCAGTGCTGTCTGATATGGTCTGAGGGGAATGCTGGTTCTTTGGAGCATTTGTAAAATGGTGTGCATTTTAACATTAGGGGCATTGAGTATGGCCAAAGCTGCAACTCAATGAGGCACAGTATGCTAATGTGCTCACAGTGACTATGCTTGCATGCTGATAGTTACTGAGATGACTGACATTAGCTAAAAGTACACAGTACACACTCAGGTTAACAGTTGTGTCACAGTTTTGCAGATGTTTGCAGGTGGTCAGTAGGAAAGAAAAACAGCTCTGGGTAGGAAAAACATTTTAAGCTGACAAAGGTTTATGATTAAAAAAAACAAAATAAAAACTGAACAATTGAGCCAGTGATATTCAAGTTGTGGAGAAGATGCGATCCATATTCTTATGACGTTCCACGTGGATATTTCCCATCACCTGCTATAAATCACATTTGTGTGTCTTACCAAACTGGGCTCATTTCTCTGGAGCATTTACGGCTGCTAGTGTGAAATCCCTGAGCAAAGACTGAGAATAACAAATGTTAGCAGGGGTAGTAGTTTATTTGTGAATAAGATCTGCTACAGATATACTGGCTCAGCATTTCAGCTGTCCCTTTCAATAAACCAACAGGGTTTATTAGCAAGACCAAAGGGGCAGTCCATCTAACGGGGCTATTAAACAGTCATCTTGAATAAAATACTGAACAGCCTCAATTAGTCCCTGTAAAAAGCAACTGAACCGAATAACAGTTTTATTTTGCCATTATTTACAGATTCATTTCTAGGGTTTACTTGAATCTGTGAATCCATGTGATGCTCTGGTGATTAGCTACAAAAGGAGAAATGGGGTCATAGCCTTTCATCCCAAAGCAGAAAATGGACCCGTGTATACAGGAGACGAAAGAAGGAGGGAACAAATGAACAAAGGACCAATCCATTTATTGGCGTTAGTATTCAAGCTGCAACAGCAGCAGACAGGTTTCTTCTATCACTGCTGAGACCTTCTCTATATTGCACTGAGGACTGTCATTGATTGCTGTGATAGCCCCTGGGAGCTGATGGCCTGATAGATAGTGATGTAGTCAGACATTGCTCATCGAGCCTTCTTTATTGCCCCAGGGTTCACTTATTCATCCTGGCCCCATCTCACAGCTATATCTTTAGCTTTTTTCTGTCATGACCAGGAGATGAATATGCCCACTGGTTTTGCCTTTGTGGAGAGCTGCCACTCCTTTTAAGCCATACTTGAGAGCCCTGAGGCAAGACACCATAGTGTACAAGTGGAGGCTTTGTCAACGAACGATGAAGAAAACACTCTGCAGGAGCAATGGCAGCAAGTGCACTCTGCCAGTGAATGAGTGGGGCCTGGGGATGTGCAGACAGGAAGTGCACATGGGTCAAAAAAAGAGCTCATCGCGTCGGCTCATTTTAAAAAGCAGTGTGCAAGAGGACGCTGACATTTTTTAACCCAGCACTCTCTCCTCAGAAGTTCAAACTGCAGTGACACTTTGCTGTAGTTCAGCTTCAAAGTGGGCCTGGTAAGCCGTTAGCCACTCATAAACAAGTAATGCTCCAATTAATGAACTGTGGTGAAATGATAATGTAGTCATTATACTCAAAGTTGAAAACTGCCTCTATATGCCACTCAAAGAGAGCACTTATTATAACGAGAGCTGGGAAATTTGGGGGAGTATAAAGAGTCAAACTAGTGTAATTTCCATATTTACAGGATGAGGAAGTCCAGTAGAATCGCCAAGCTTTTTGCCCTTTCTGTGGCTTTCCTGATGCCTGGGACTCTTTAATGCAAAAAAAGAGGGAAAAAAAAGTCACAAAAAATTACTTTTAATGAAAACAGCGATGGGTCCAAAGGCGAGGCTCCATTTGTTGCTGCTGATTCAGGCTTGAGCAGTCAAGGAAAGCATAATATTGGAAAGTCATTTCTTTTCAGTGCAGCATGAAGGCAGATAGGAGCAGACTATTACCAGGCAAAAGGAACACTCTGGACAGTTATTCTTTGGGGCAGCCGTTGGGAGATAACACACACTCTCTCCCTTTCCATCATTCTGGCACACATGTGCACACACGTCCATTTGTTGCTGTGTAAAGCAGTTTCTGACAGAATGACAGCGTCAAATACAATAAAGACATGAATGAAACTGTATGCAGGACTGGAAGGTGAAACAGAGTGAAGGGAAGAAAAAAGCTTATTTCATGCATACTTCCCAACTATGTATAATTTACACCCAGAAAGAGTTACCTGGGAGACAAAACATGAATATTAACAATTTTTATTTTTATTTTTATCATAACAGCATTCACACAGTTGTTTTTTAAAGGTCACCGAGTAATAATTAATAATAAGAAAAATGCAGAAATCATTTGAAAACAATTAAAAATTTAATTTTTCCACACATGAATCTGTTACCATCTGGTATAATAAAACGTGCAGCCATGAAACACATCCTTGGCCACTGAGCAGGGGGCCCATTAGTCTGTGATGATATTTAAAGGTGTCAAAGTGATAAACCAGAGCAGCAGGAGAGCTGTAGTCACTTCTCAGGATGGTAAAAGGCCACTGTGATTCCGTTAATGTCAGAAAACTGAACCTGTAGCCCTGTTAAATTGTCTTTAAAACAACATACAGGGTTGTGACACCAACATGAAACCAGTTTCTGCTTATTTAACTGTAAGATGCAATCAGTAAAATGCCTTATCTTGGTAGCATTAATATGTCGGTGTATGGATTAAGTTTTAAACTCAGATATTAATGTTTTAAACCATTCAGTGATTTCAGCATGATGTGGTTCAATCTGACATGGAGGGATTTCAGGCTCATCTTACAAGTTTCTTGAAATCACATTTGAATAAAAGACGCCAAAGCCAGATTTTTCTCTTGATTTTTATGTACAAGCACAATTTCCTAAAGCAGTAATTAAATCAGTAATAAAATTAGCCTAAGTCTTAAACTGAGATTGTTATAATTAGTTGCAAAACCATTGACTGATAGACTTGAAAGTGCAGCACAAATTCTCCCAGGAAGATAGAAATATATCATTGGAAGCGAGGTGACTGCTAACTTTCTATGCAGATGGTCCAACTCTCAGTGTTTCCTTGGAGTATCACATACAAAGCAGTCTGTTAATTACAGATAATTATTTTCACACTGATACAAGTGAAAATTTGGTTGAGTTTTAAAACTCCCTACACGTGCTACTTCTTCTACCATTACCACTGTCTTCATCAGCTGACATTATGGACTAGATGACAAACATCCAGATGATGTTACCAGGCTGCTGATTAGTTATCTGCATAACAGGTAGTGTGGTACACAATGAAGTCCATTAAATTACCAGGGAATAAGTGTGAAGGTGCTGTTTGTTCCTTTGGGTTAATTAGACTGGTGTGAACCCTGCAGATGAGGCTGCTCCATTGTAAAATCGCTCCGTCTCCACTGATTAGCAGTTCTTAACAGATACACAAAAACTGACACGTAATATATGAAAAAAACTGACTTATGCATACTGTGAGAATCAGACCAACACAGGTACAAAAAGGTGCAAATAAACGAGGGAAAAGGTGACCATTAGGGGGTAGATGCATTGATATACCCAGAAAGGAGGTACAGATAACATCCCAAGATAGCCTGAAGATAGAAAGATAAGTATTCACATTAAAATCCTTTACATACTGACCAGATTCTTGGGAAAGTCTGTAGTTTATATAAAATGTGGTAATTTTTTTTTTTAAAAGATTGAAAGTTAATAGTAGTTCATTAAATTTTAGCCAATAGCCAAGTGGTTACAAAGTTATAACTGTTCACAATGTAATACTAGACTTATGACTGAAACTGGTCTCATTACTTTTTCTGACACAGATTACTGTTAAGGATCACTTGGATTAAGGACAAGCTCACTGATGAAACCATCACTACCTGACAATCATTTTTGCCACACAATGTAATGATATAAAAAAAATTATATCCCAGCAAACATGGTTAAGATCCTGAAATCATCCAACCTGATATTGTGGCAATGCGTGCAATAGGCTTGGCTGGTAGACTGTATATATTTTGAGATGTACATGCATGCAGAAATTGCAGTAAGCTACAATTTCATTGCAAGCCAATATGAAAATAATCACGGGAAAGCGCTTAAACAGATATCATTAACACATTAACACGCACTAACATGACTTCTTGGCTTTAAATATATCATCGCCCCATGCTGGTAATGCAACTTCTGCATGCAGTAATGCAATCTCTCCTTGTGTGTACATTTCACACTTTGGAAAAGCAAAGGATGAACTGGACACGGTGGACCAGTGTGTCTATTACATGTTTTGCATGAGAGTGGGTTGAATCATCTCCCTGATGAGTCAGGTGTTTTATTGAAGTCGGCAACTTCAATAAACCACAACTAGAGCAAAACAACATATAACATCTAACCACACTGAAACCCCTATTAGCAGCAGTGAAATTGAGAATCGGTATAGTTGGCAAAAAAGAAAAGAAAACCTCATTGCTCTGAAAGCAAATCATTCAAACACATGAGACAGGAAGCCAATCTCTACAAAACTAGTTGTGGCACAACGACAGAAACTAAACTATAGAAAGACTGAGAAAAATCAGATTATTGCAGTGAAGGAATTAAATGCATCCATCTTTGCCATTTTTTTTAACAAGAATGTGGACGGCTACACAACAGCTTCTACACATACACAGACCAACTTTAACATGGCCTATTTTTTAATATAAGTCATTAAATTTTAAGCAAATTATGTTTATGGTCATATAAAATCCATTTCAATTGCTGATCGGTGAGCTTAAGATGTCAGACTGTTACAGTCACCTTATCTCTGACCCTGCTGTCCACACACAAACACTGTGATGGGAATTTTTTTAATGTAATGCTGATTAGCTCAGCAGTACGAGAAATGGGCCCTGAAGTTTGAGGTCATGGGTCTGACTGACACTTCTGGTGTTTGCTTTTTTTTTTCCTTTTCCTTTTCTTTTAAAAACAAATCTAATAAGGACATCCAGAAGAAGCATGCCAAGCTCATAACTTTCATTTTGGAGCCATGTCTTTACTTTTTTTTTTAGCTATCCTTTAAATCCTGACTGAAGGTTGTCAAAAGACCACCAAGTGTAAATGAGCTTTAAGGAACTCGGTGTGCATCGTTCGCCAATTAGCATGTGAACTACTAATAGATTCATAACATCAATTCTCTTTTTCCCTAATGTGCTAGACTAACAGCACAACCATCCAATTATACAAACCAATTATTTGTTCACGTCTTGCAACTAATACTTTGGCATAAAGGGTTCATATGAGATGAACTCTCCTCACATTTTTTCCCCTCTTTTGTTATTGCATTAAAAACTGACAGTACCCCAAAGTCAAAGTGAGTGTTTCAGAACCACTTTCAAACCCCAGCCAGTTCAGTATGATGGCAGACAATGAATTTTTGCCCCTTTTGTTTCTTTGTCAAAATCTCAATCTGCCAATTGCTCCTGGCTTCTCGGTGAAGAAAAGAAAAGAAATAAGCTGGGGCCACTCCATCTCCATCTCAGCAGGCAGTGGCTAAATTAGGATGAAACACACTAAAGGAGAAGTGTATGCAAAATGATGACAATCCGTTTTTTTTTTTCCAGAGCAAGGAAATAATGTTTAATTGCAGATGTGCTGCAGAATGGCCTGTCAAAGGCTTTAGTGTCCTTAACAACGTGTGCTCAATCATTGAGGAAATGTGCCTCTCAAGAAAGTTTGGCTCAATTATTTCCCATTAAAAACAATTTCTAAACAGCCTCAGACAGATTCTTTCTTTTGCCTAAAAGTAAAGTGATTATGAAAAAGAATGAAAAGATCCATATCCGTAAGAGTTATCCTGGTAACCCTCTGTCAGTGTGCCCCAGGGTGGCTATGGCTACAATGTAGCTACCCATCACCAGTGTGTGAATGGGTGTGTGAATGGGTGGATGACTGGATGTGTAAAGTGCTTTGGGGGTCCTTAGGAACTAGTAAAGCGCTATATAAATACAGGCCATTTACCATTTACCAAACCTGATGGAAGCAGATATTTTTAACTACATCTTCTATTTCAGGTGAGTCTTGATTAAAATAATCACCGTCTTTCCAGGTCTTCTTCAACCTTCTCTGGTATTCCCAAAAACACCTAGTTGTCCCTCATGTGCCTGGAGTTTGATGATAGTTTCTTTCATTCTCCCCCCCCCCCCCAAGAGTTGTATCATTCCCTTGGTGAGGGATTTCACTGACTCTTTGAGGGTGGCATTTTCAGCTGCTGCTGACTGAACTCTTTAAAAAATCTTTATGGAGGATTTCCAGGAAGGCAGGCATGTGTCAAAGCTGGACAGTTTATTATCTATGGATGCCAACCTGTCCACAATATCACTGTTTTGTTGAGAAGATGGCTCTTGTGAGTTTTCGGGTGGCTTTGTTTCAAAGATGGCGTTCCTTTTCTACTGGGTGGAGTCGGCGCCCTGTTACCTGGTTTCCCCATAATAGCACACTTGAAACACTCGTCAATGCTGAAGTTGGTTGGAATGTAAGTATAATACCTATTGTTGTAACCTTAACCTGTCTTGGTTTACTTTTGGTCATTTTTATTACTTTTATTGATCAACAAGACCATCAACACCATGTTGTTACATTGTGGGGCATGAAATCCTTGCTCAGTTTCACTTTAATTAAGCATGTCACTGATCTGCCATCTGCTTCATCCGTGACTAACCTCTGCTGTTTCTCACCAGACTGACCACAGCCACGCTTAATAGTGGGATTGAATATCAGTGAGATACAGAAAAATCTTCACAATGAAAAAGTCACCTTTTTCACTCACTATGTGTTTATGCAGTACACCTCTCTGCATTTAATTATTTGTTATTATTAATCTCTGACTGTCTTCCACAGCATGTCTTTGTCCTGTCTTCATCCACTCACCCCCAACTGCTAGAGGCAGATGGCCCTTCCTGAGGCTGGTTCTGCTGGATGTTTCTTCCTGTTAAGTGAGAGTTTTTCCCCACTGTTGCTAAAGTGCTTGCTCAAAGGAGGTCATGTGACTGATATGGGTTTTTTTTCTGTTTTCTTTATATTGTAAGGTAAATACAATACAATAATGCAAAGCACCTTGAGACAACTATTTATTTATGATTTAAATTGAATTAAAATTTAATATTTACATTATCTTCCAAGCATCAAAATGCACTGTGTGTGCTTAAGCTCCTCTACTTTCAAGTCAAATTACTCCTGATTGGCTGCCCCCTTGGATACAATAGTTTGGATAGCATTTAGGTAATGCTTACGTGCTCACAGCTAACATTGGATGGCAAAAATGACCATATTAGCAATTACAACTCTCCCAGATATGATAAAAAAAAAAATCACAAGTGAAAAATGATTTATTAGAAACTGAGTGATGAGAGCAGTCTGAAGCTTTTGCCTTGCTTGATAGGAGCATCCTGCAGTGTTTATCACAGATCATATGAGTTTTTAGCTTATTTGCTATGTCCAGCATTTTTATTTATTTTTTTTTTTGGTTGTCTGAAAAACTGTACGCATGAAATATAAAACACTTAGCATTAAAGGGATGATGGAATGTTGATGTCAAAAACTGAAGGTGTTTCAGGACCAAATCTGCATAGAAAAGTACAGATAGAAATGAAGTGATGGATTTCTATGAGGAGCACTCTTTGCTTCTTTGCTGTTGAGTCTACATGCACAGAAACCTTTCAATGTTTGTTTTAATATTTGTGAATCTGGCAAAATATTTTACTTGGCACTGGATCAAAACCAATTTGGAACTGCTTGTAATGGTGTGGTGTGCGCAGAAATGAGGACCCAACTGCAAGGCGCTGAAAAAAAAACCAAGCAAGCCATTTTTTAGGCTAATAAAGTCCAAATCATAAATCCAGAACTGAAAGCAAAAAAGAATCCAGCATAAAAAAGTAATACAATCTATGAGGTACAGGGATACAGACGGGCAAGGACACAGTATGACCTGGCAAGGCTCAGCTGAAGGACAGACAGCCACCCACACACACACACTGAAGGGTGGGTAACAAAAAGCAGGTGAAACGAATCAATGATAACAAAAGAAAGTAAAACAGGAAGTAACTAACTGAACACTAATAAGACACTGACATACTGGGAACTTGACACTGGAAAACACTAACAAACATGACTGCATATTATAGGAACCCTAACCAAGATAAAACAAAATATTTGCATTAAATAATAATTCAAAGTCCACAAAAACTCAAATACGACAGTCAAAGGCCCAAAACAACGACACTGCCGATCTACTGAAAGCTACCAACCATGACCCTGTTTATGAGAAGGGGTTAACCAAGCTCTACAACAACTTACTTTCTTTAAAGAATCACCAAATGTGCGACAGTCAAGTCTAAGAACTGCTTTTTAACTGGGAGCTGAAAATGGAGTCTAATGAAAAACACAAATTCACTCCCTGCATCCAAATTGCTCTCAGACTCAGACAAAATGAGCAATTATTTGACTGCTGTGAAGTGAATCACCAGATAGTATTTCATCATCTAGGGAGTTGATATAGTAAATCCCACATTAGCAGAGTTAGGGTATTGAATATAGAAATAAAAAGATTTTCTCCTTTCAAATGTTTTTCATTATTTCATGTTAAAAGCACAAACATTTACTGCCTCTTCAGAAAAGCCAGAGCCGAGGTTGACCTGCAGTGTATCACCTTTTGAGCAGCTGAAGGTTAACCACTTGAGGTTTGAGATTTTATATGAAAGGGTGTAAAATCCTTTAACTATCCTTCCTCCACCAAATGACTTCATAGGCTGTTTTTTCACAAGCTGTTATGACCCACCTATAGCTCTTGGATATTGAGCTTGTTTCCATTAATATTAAGCTTTCTTTCACATTGCAAACCCCAAACATTATAAGCCTATGCAAACAACGAGGGCACCTAAATCTAACTTAACAGCCAGTGAGAGTCGAAGTGAAAGTCAAGTGAAGGGAAAACTAAAACGTGTGGTGTTTTTGTGATGACTCCATCTTATCTCATAAAACTGGGGATATACTAATTTTGGACATGTGCACTGACTTTCTTTAATTGCAATTTAAATTTTAACATAAATGCAATTTTGGATTTCTGAAAATTGAGCTTTTTAAAATCTCCTGCCACAGTAAAGATTTTCAAAACCCCTATTTCTGCATTTACATTTTGTTTCACAACATCAAAGTTGTGTGCCTTTTTTGGCATCATTATTGTCTGTTGGCTTTTGATTGGCCATCGTTTCTTCACGGTTCAAGTCACAGTGTCACGTGCAGTGTTGGGTAAGTTACTTTAAAATAGTAACTTAGTTACATTACTAGTTACTTCTCTCAAAAGTAACTCAGTTACTTCAAGTTACTCGTTACTTTCAAAGTAACTAGTTACTAGGGAAAGTAACTTTGGTTTTACTCAGAATTCTCTTGTTAATGTGTTGCTTCCATAACTTTGCCAGTCTTCTAGCTTGCTTACTTGCCACAAGTGCACTGTGCCACCTACCAATAGAAAGGAAAAGATAATGTGCATATTTCCACGAGAGAAATCCCACGCCTGGACCTCATTGACTGCTGCCATGATTCTAGCCTAGCCTGCGTCTTTTACATCAACACAAAAACTGCAGTCGTGGTGCTTTCGATTGTACTCAGAACTCGGAAATTCTGCCTTCTGAATAGGAAGATGTAGGTAACACCAGACTGCAGATGAGCTGCATACAGGGCTGGACTGGGACAAAAATTGGCCCGGGCATTTTGACTAGACCATTATAGGAAAAATCATAAAGCCTTTGAATGAAAATAAACACTGTTGTGACAGTGATGTACACTGTTTTGATGGTATATATGCATCAATCTATCAATCGTTTGTTGTAAGATTCAGATAATTATTTTTTAAAAGCTAGACACTTTAAATGAGAATAAGAAAGAAAAGTATTTCTTTGTGCCCCCCTCTCCCTGTTAATGCCCTACCTGGCCCCCCTGGCAACACTTTGCTAGACCCGCCCCTGCACAGTTACCAGCTGTCAGCTACCTAAAAAAGGATCCTGGTGTTATTTGTCTCTCAGAAACAGTTCATAACTTCCCTTCAACTCATTCATGTCACCTAAAAGGTAAACCTGTTATCATTGTAGCTGAATTACGGGACAAACTGTTCCTTTTCACCTCAATAAGAAACGCGTAATATTTTCTCTGAATACCAGACGGGACGGTTGGCAACTCTAATAACTTATGAACAAAATAAAGTTCAACATCATTAACTTCATAGCACCACCCAGCTGTATAGAAACTCCGTCATGCTAGCTAGCACGCAGTACGGAAAAAGTCAGCATAACGAAAATAAACTCCACCTAAACTTGGTTCATATCTGACCCAGAGAGACTGCAGGTCATAACTTCTTACCTGAAGTTCAGTTCACACTTGGACCGGCGGCCGCCTCGGGTCTCTTTTCCTTCTGCCTTTCCCTCATCCACCTGCTGGCCTCCACCACTTGCTAATGTTACTGAATCTGTGGAAGCTCCGCGATAGCCACCACACGAAGTAACGAGTAACGAGCCTATCTAAATCCCAGTAACGAGTAACGCGTTCCTGATTTTGGCATAATAACTAGTTACCGTGCTCGTTACCACAATAATAACGTAGTTACTGTAACGCGTTACTTAATAACGCGTTAGTCCCAACACTGGTCACGTGTTGCTTTGGCATACTCTTGACAGACCTTCAGATCACATGTACCATTGTACATGTGGACAGCCTCAGTCTCCTTTTCAGAAAAGTCCAGCCCTTTCTGCTGAAGGAAGCATGCTTGGATATGGATGTGTTTGATGTGTAAACAAGTTTGCATGATTACAAAACATTGAAGGTACACTGTTATATGCACTGAAACTTGTTTACCTGTTGACGATGGCATAACTAGGAGTCTGGTGGACTTCCAAGTGGGAAGGTTCAATGCTCGATTCATGATACTGATTTAAACCCAAGTGGAAGTTACTGTGTTAAGATGCAACCCTTAGCTGTAGCCTGTTTTGTAGCCTATGCATTGCAGTCATCCAGGTCTATGCAGTGTAATTACACAACACTGATAACGACAAAGATAATACCTCTGTGAAACAAATTGTAACAGGTTGTCATCATATCCAGCTTTCTTATTATGTCAGTCAAACAGCAAATAGATATATATCATTTTTGTCCTTTTTAATTGCATTTGATTGCATTTGTATAAACTCACATTCAGTTATGCAATAGAAGAGAGTAACACTGTATTTTGAATTATACCCAATACTATATTGCAGACTTTGTTGCTGTTTTGATGTAGAATTAGTTCTGTATGTTTTTATTGGGTTATAAGTCTTATAGGGTTAGATGAAGGAACAAGCAACCAAAATGAGAGTTGATCACTTGATTTTTTCCCCACTCTTTCTGTGCCAAACCTGCAAAGAGCTTCAACCCAAAAAATAAATTTAAGCCTTGAGGAACTTGTGTCAGCTGTCTAGAATTTGTTATTGAAGTTTGCTCTACACCGAGTTATGGAGAAATAGCAAATGTCAGCTACAGTATTAGAGTCCCCCGATGCTTTCTTACTCATTCCTTTTTTTCCATTTTCATACTGTAATTTAGGGAGCGAGTTTACCATGACTCAGAGCAATGTGTGTGTGCAGCCTGAGACATAACAAACCATACATGTAGGAGTAAGAGCTCCAATTACTGAAACAGCTCTCTGGAGCTCTTTCCAAACTCTGAGACCTAATGTAGCTGTAAGTGCAATTCAACCAGCTACCAGTTTAAACAAATTACAGGAGTATGTGAAAGATTATGAACAGCGCTTTCTGCTCTTTCCACCTGGAGTGGGCAGGGTTTGGTGTGAATCTGTCTGAGAGGCTAAGAGTACACATTTCTATCCTGTGTTACATTTGTGAGGAATTCAGAATATAACACAATGTAAAATCAGCTAATTAAAGAAGAAAAATAATTTCTAAACTACTAGAGAAGCTTCCTTAAAGTGATTTACAACAGATCCCAATTTGCTATTTAAAAGTCCCCATCACAGTTTATCAAATCACCTCTCCAATCTAGTGAAATGTCCTAATTCCTGCTTGCAATTTATTCACCCACAGTGCCCCTCGTATTCAACTCCCTCTGGTGTGTTTCCATTTCTCTCTTACAAGCAGAATTTTTTCTCAACATGAAAACAGCCTTTCACCGAGGGAGAGGAATGAGTGCAACTTGGGAGGAGGCTTTGAAATGAGGTTTTAAAAATGAGGCAGAGGGTGGATAGAGGCTTGTCGTTTCCCGGTGGTATCAGTAAAATGAAACAGATCTTCTTATTAGTATGTCTACACAGTGTTTCTACAGCAGTGACCCATGTGACTCAGAGCAGGATAGGAGGACACAGTTCTGCTGGGGAAGAAGGAAATTGACAGTCTCATTACAGCTAAACATTCAGTCTGTGCTTAAAAGGAAGTGACAGGTCAATTTACTCTCTGTGCCACAGGAAAAGGTCTTGAATCCATGGATGTGCGCACCTTCACACTACAGTATAAACAACTATATGTTCATTCTTTTCCCTCATGCGGGAGCTGTTGCAAGGTTTAACACTGTAATAGGATTACTCGATTTGTCAAAAGCACATGTCAATTGCCACGAAATGCTGGATGAATTCAATCTTTATTCAGCATTGATTCTCTCTGAGCCGATTCCCCGGACGAATTGCTGTGGCAGCGTGCTGTCCATGAAATCTGCTATGCCTCACGGGGCTTTAAAGAGCAACATGCGGACATCGCTGAGAATTTTTCTCTTACTTAATGTTCAGGGAATAGATGTATTATCACGTTGTCATAGGCAGCATGAGCAGATGTACTGAGGGAGACAATTCCTGTAGTTCATTGTGCTGCAAGCCTATATACTATATACATGGAAATGCAGTAAGTTAAATTTGCTTGTACAATTCTAATGAGCTAGGAATTCAGTATTTAGTATGACCACCTTTACTCTTGAACATAGTCTGAACTCTTAGCTATGCTTTCTTGTAATTTCTTTAAGTAGACTTCAAGAATAGATCTCCTGGCTTCTTGAAGGACATTCAAAGCTCTTCTTTGGATGTTGGCTGCCTTTTGTTCTGTTCTCTGTCAAGATGATCCCACGCTGCCTCAATAATGTTGAGGCCCAGGCTCTGGGGAGGCCCGTGCATGACTGATAGCTCAGTGATGGCTGCATGTTAGTCTTTAAATAGTGGTAGATCTTTTCTGCGTTCATAATTCCATCAAGCTTCGCCAACACCACTGGCTGAAATCCACACAACCACAAACCACAGACATAACCTCCACTGAGATTTCAGATGGCTGTAGACACTCATTCTCCTGATCTCCTCAGTTCATGTTTATGACAATTTAAACCAAACATTTCTAATATGAATTCATTATTCCATTAGAACTTTAGATTTTTAACCGAGCTCTTGTTTTATTTGGCGTACCTCGACTTTTTCTCCCCATTTCTCCTCTTTAAGGATGAATATGGACAGCCACCACTCCACTTAAACCATTTCTCATGAAACTTTGGCAAGCAGTAGATGAATCACCAGATCCAAAGGATGTGTTTTTGCAATAGGCTGCTCTGTAGCAAACACATAACTGTCTGTTATTTGTAGACACAACACTGGTTCATCACTTAAGTTAGGTGATTTTTTTTTAATGCGCGAATGATTCATAGGTCAGTGATAAGTGGCTTAACTAAAACAAAACTATTTGACTGAAATGGTCAGGTACATGGATTGTCCAAAGAAATGAATCTAAAGAAAAACCTGAAGAGACTTTCAGAAAACCTGGGGAGCTACTGTTCAAACCACTTTAAGAAACAATGATAAAGTTCCTTGAGAGCAAAATAATAAGGAATGAGGTGGCTCAAGACTTTTTCACTGTAGTGTATAGTAGTACTGTAAGTAGTAATATCAGTAAAGTTAACTACTAATCCTCTGGGATTAGTTGTTAATTTAGAGTTGCATTCATGAATGAGTAAAGTTGTATTGATGGATTTCCTATCAATGGCGTTGCAGCACTCTGTTTCATTATTTAAAGAAAAGCAGCATATCAAAGTATGATCTTCTTAAAAGGGCTCTATGGCCTTTCAAAAAATACTTTGATGCTTAACAGAATGGAAAAGGTTTGGATACGCCAGGGGCAGTCGACCAAGATGAGAGGTCACAACGCAGTAACTTCCGCACACCTAAAGACATCTCTGACACTGACCCGTCCATGTACATCAGTCTGCCATCCACTGTTGAATATGGATGTGTATGATAGTATTGCAAATAGAAAGCTTTTGTTCTCCAAAAAAATCCTTGTTCCTCATCTGCAGTTTGATGAATACCAGCTGGACAGGCATAAAAGCCTGCCATGTAAGGGGAAAAAAACAGGGTGGTAGTGTTATGGTTTAGGTGTATTCTAATTATCAGGGACATGATTGATGGAGCAATAACTCCTGAATGTTAAGCACAAGACGAAGACGGTCATGATGCAAGACAGTGGCAAAGCCCACAGCTCCCCTCCCCCCAAAAACGGATTGATCAAAAGTTACCAACAATATTAGACTTATTCCTTCTTACCTTTCCTTCCTCAAGTTTGTATAAAAACAGTCACGATTAGTGTAAAAAACACAAAAGGCCTTTGGGAGTGCAGCATGAGAGGACTTAATTCTAAGCCAACAAAAACACAATTGGTTATAGCTACAGCCAACTGCACACTAATGAAACTTCTGCAAGTGCACATTGGCACTTTAACATAACAAGAAAATATTGTTAATCAGCTGGTAAATATATGCTTAAGATGACAGTAAAATTTTCATTTTCAGCACATTTGTTTTCGGACAAACAACGCAATTAATTCTAACACACACGAGGTCCTCCATTAATACTAAGCCTCTCCAAATAAGGCTTAATACAGAAAAATACACAGTAATTTACATTTAAGGTAAACCAGAGTCTTTGACTAAACTTCAGGGAATATATTCAGGATGTGAATCCTGGATGTCACAGTGCTGCACTTTGTATGCATTTCATTTACCCAAATCACCGCACTGTGACTCTGGTACGTTTGATAAGTGTAATGCTTCAGTCATGATCATGATGTAAACCCCAAGAGGAAGAAGGCGGCTGTTTTTTATTCTGCGCTAGCATTGCCTTAAGAGTATTCAAAGAGTAACTGTAACCAGCTTATTACTCATAGCTTCAAGTGACTAAAAACACCATCACAGAAATTAGGTTATACAACTTTACTATCAGTTTTGAGCACAGAAATGTAAATACAGCCACGCACTGATGTACAGACCATAACATCTTGTTTCCACAACAAAGGAGAGTAAAGTCCCATATGCCCCAAACAGCAGCTCCTTCTAACCAGCTGAAAGACCCTCTCCAGTTAATCAACTTTGTGTTTTGTGGAGGAAGACTGGCTCCAAGGACCTTATACCCATAAATAATTCATTATTTAACAGAAAGTCTTCTTGTTTTCATGCTTTGGTGCCAGCTTAATGTCAACTAGTGGTACAAGACTCAACACTAACAAGTGAAACTATGGCTGAAAGAACATTTTCATTTTCCCAGCAAACCCAAGGGCTGAAAGTGTTTGGCTGAGTAGGCTTTCCATAAAGCACACCTCTCTCTTGAGAGAGTGGAGTAATAATCCGCAACTAAAGCAATATTTACAAATGTCTCTCAGACAGATGAACATCTCAACATTAAGGGTCCACTGAGGGGTCTCCATTAGCCAAAGCTATTGTACAGATTTCATCTTTGAACTCTTTGTACTGTTTAACGCTTGTTTATTTTTTCGCTGTATTTTGGCTATCATTTGGCCTCATTTTTGAAAGATATTTCACTAGCTGGGACCACATCCTCGGTAACGATGAGGGACGAGGAAGTGTGAACTGGTGCTGCAGTTTGGGGAAGGCCTCAAAGGGGACTGGCGACGACTCTCAGGACGGGCAGACCCCATGTACTAACGAGATGTGAATGAAGGAAGGAAGAGAGGAGAAGACAGGGAAAATGGGGGGAAGGGTGGGGCATGAAAATCAGAACAGCAGGTATTGATGAAGGGGGGCCGGAGGGGGCGTGAAGGAGGAGTGGTCCTGCTCCTGTCACGGCGAGTGAGGTGAGCCGTGTGGAGGAAATGAAGGAGGATCCAAATGCAGGCAGTCGTGAAGGTGTAAAGGTGGTTTATTGAACATGAAAGTAAATACAAACGGCAAATGGAGCTAGAACTAAACTATACTGGGATCAACTAAACTACAGAGCACAAACCTTAACGAGAACGACCAGAAGAGACTAACGGCGGACAGCAGAGAGAACACACGGGTGAGACATGTTAGAAACGCAGATGAGGCAGGGTGGAATACACAGACGGACCAGCAACTACAATAACGGAGGACATGACTTAAATACACCCAGAGAAACACAGGGGAATTACACACAGGTGGTGGACACAGCTGAGAATGATCAACAAGACGAGACAGAGGTAAAACTGAACACACTCACATGAGACCCAGACCTTCACAATAAAACAGGAAATGAGAACACCACACCCAGACGCAGACCTGACACTGAGAGACAGACAGAATGACACATGGAACCTGAACTAAACTAAACGTGAGATACAACCGAGAACAAATCCTTAAACATGAAACTCAAATAATAAACATCATAATCATCATCATAAACACAACAAGAGAACAAGAAAACAATCCCTGATGCAAACTAAAACCAAAACATAATAACCTCAAACATGGAATAACAAAAACATGAAACTCCACATACTGGGTCCAACGGACCCAGACCCGTGACAGCTCCTGAAATTCAGATGATATCTCCACTTAAGTTGGGATCTGAGCCTTTCAGTGCCAACTAAAACGATGTGATGGACCACAACAGAAATTAATAAAGTGAAATAAGCTGAGCACTTGCACGTACTTTTCAGGCAGGTTTGCGTGTTTACTGTTCTTACTCAGTCGCACAGGTTTAGAAACCAGTCTGTGAAAATGTGTATTTGCTGACTGCTTGGTGAGTAGATGTTGAAGGTTTGTGACTGCCACTATGGGAAACTGGCCCAGAGGTAGAGTTGCAACAAAAACCTTATTGTGATTGCTTTGGTTGCTAGCAGATTACTTGGAAGATGGCAACTTGTCTGCAAACACTCAGTAGCAAAACAAACAAAAAAAAGCTATGTTTTAAAGAAAAAAAGGAGTACCAGCATATTTTCATTATGCAAATGTACTGTTTATAAGGTTGGGGAAACCTGCAGTCAGCTGACATTGAAGAAGTCACCTGGATGAGTAACAAAACATTTCTCACACTGAAAACGTTACGTCCAGATGAACAAAAACAACTTTCTGGGATTTCATCACCTGGATGATTGAGCATACATCAAGGCATTTTCAAATGTTATGACTTTTACTTTAAAAGGGAACTCTCACTACCACTCAGCTAGTTGACACGTTTCTTCAGACAAGTTGGGGCCTCCCATGCAAACTATGGCTGACCGAAGCAACTCCCAAGAACCAAAAGAATCATACGGCAGTTTTCCTATATACAGTGGGGCAAAAAAGTATTTAGTCAGCCACCGATTGTGCAAGTTCCCCCACTTAAAATGATGACAGAGGTCAATAATTTGCACCAGAGGTACACTTCAACTGTGAGAGACAGAATGTGAAAAAAAAATCCATGAATCCACATGGTAGGATTTGTAAAGAATTTATTCGTAAATCAGGGTGGAAAATAAGTATTTGGTCACCTCAAACAAGGAAAATCTCTGGCTCTCACAGACCTGTAACGTCTTCTGTAAGAAGCTTTTCTGTCCCCCACTCGTTACCTGTATGAATGGCACCTGTTTGAACTCATCATCTGTATAAAAGACACCTGTCCACAGCCTCAAACAGTCAGACTCCAAACTCCGCCATGGCCAAGACCAAAGAGCTTTCGAAGGACACCAGGAAAAGTATTGTAGACCTGCACCAGACTGGGAAGAGTGAATCTACAATAGGCAAGCAGCTTGGTGTGAAAAAATCAACTGTGGGAGCAATCATCAGGAAAATGGAAGACATACAAGACCACTGATAATCTCCCTCGATCTGGGGCTCCACGCAAGATCTCATCCCGTGGGGTCAAAATGATCATGAGAACGGTGAGCAAAGATCCCAGAACCACACGGGGGGACCTGGTGAATGACCTGCAGAGAGCTGGGACCAAAGTAACAAAGGTCACCATCAGTAACACACTACAACGGCAGGGAATCAAATCCCGCAGTGCCAGACGTGTTCCGCTGCTGAAGCCAGTGCATGTCCAGGCCCGTCTGAAGTTTGCCAGAGAGCACATGGATGATACAGCAGAGGATTGGGAGAATGTCATGTGGTCAGATGAAACCAAAGTAGAACTTTTTGGTATAAACTCAACTCGTCGTGTTTGGAGGAAGAAGAATACTGAGTTGCATCCCAAGAACACCATACCTACTGTGAAGCATGGGGGTGGAAACATCATGCTATGGGGCTGTTTTTCTGCCAAGGGGACAGGACGACTGATCCGTGTTAAGGACAGAATGAATGGGGCCATGTATCGTGAGATTTTGAGCCAAAACCTCCTTCCATCAGTGAGAACTTTGAAGATGAAACGAGGCTGGGTCTTCCAACATGACAATGATCCAAAACACACCGCCCGGGCAACAAAGGAGTGGCTCCGTAAGAAGCATTTATGGCAGGTAGCTCCATGCCCTCCTGGGTTTTAAATGCACCTTAGAACACACATGCATCAACATTACAATGAGCGGGTGGAGGGAGGTTTGGAGTCTTCTCTCACCCCCGTTCTCTGCGACCTGCTGGAGCGGGGGGCTAGGAGGAGGAGTTGGCCGTCCGACTGCGGTCTGGAGTGTGGAGCCTTCCTGCTGCTGCGGAGTCGGGGCGGTCTGCCTCCCCCCACCGCAGGGAAAAGGGAACACCACCTGGGTCTGGGTGCAGTTCCCCCCTCCAGGGGCGAGGGACCTAGACCCGGTTTGTAGAGTACGCTTGGGGAGTGTGATCGTGTGTACAGCGTCTCTTTATGTCTGTCTCCACGTTGGTTGAGTGTGGAGTAAGTGCATATGAGAGCATGAGGGTGGGAATGGATGTTTGTGATCTGTGTGTGCCTGTATGTCTGTGTCTATATGTCAGGTTGGGTGTCAGGCGCCACCTCTCTGGGGACATCTCAGGCCCTCCAAGGTTTGGAGGCCTATCTCCCCCTACCACCACTTCCCCTGCCAGTGGCGGACCCCCTCAGACATCGGTGCGTTGGTGGTTCTTTGTGTCCGGGGATGGGCGTCCAGGTACACACCGGCTCACTCCTTGGCGGCCGCTTATCGGGGCCTGGAGCCTGGGGCTCGCTCGGGCCACTTCGGAGGTGGGGTGCCCCCGGCCTCTCGGCCTGGGGCTCGGTCACTCAGGCGCAGCTGGCTGCCGGCGGAGCTCACGGGCGCGTCACTGCAACTCCCCCTGGCTTCTGCTCCGCGGCTGCTGAGTGAGCCCTCATCTGGGACTCTCCTCAGCTCTTTCCGGGACAGTGGCGCAGCTGCCCCTCTGTTGGTCTTCCTTGGTCTCTTGTGTTCTGGGGGCCTCTGGATGTCTGGAGTTTTGATCTCCTCCACACCTGCTCTCACGCCCTGGAGGACGGGGCTGTGGCCCCCCCACACCCTCTAGCAGATTATTACATGAAGGAACCTTTTAAAAAAAACAAAACAAAAAAACAAGCGCGTCCATGCTCACAGGTGTACACACGGGTGATCACACCCACAAACTACACCCTTTTTGGCTCCTACCTCAAAGCACACTGTGTTCTGTTGATCTTATGTGCTGCACAATAATGTTTAATATTTAGTATTTACTGTCATATTCACATATATCATTGTGATGTTGTTTATTCTATTACTCTTGTTCTCTTCTGCTTGCTTTCTTTTTTCTTTCTCAGCAGGTGATCCAGGTGATTGATATATGCATTTTTTTTTCCTCTGCCCGTTTTGTTGGTTTTTGTCTTTTGCCCTTCTCCCCCGTCCCTCTTCTCAGCTGTTTCTCTTTCCCTCTTTCTTTCTCCCCTTCTTTCCCCCAGTCAAGTCTGTCCCGTATTCAGTAAGTGAAAATAAAATAAACAATAAAAGGTGAATCAAATGGACCATTACGGCAAGGCTGGGATGGTCAGTTTGGTAAAGTAAAATCCGTTGGGATCTTTCTTTGCCTTTAGACAACAATTCTGATGGCAAAAGAGCCAAACGGGACAGGCCAAAAAAAAAAAAAAAAAAATAAATGGTAAATGGCCTGTATTTATATAGCGCTTTTACTAGTCCCTAAGGACCCCAAAGCGCTTTACATATCCAGTCATCCACCCATTCACACACACATTCACACACTGGTGATGGCAAGCTACATTGTAGCCACAGCCACCCTGGGGCGCACTGACAGAGGCGAGGCTGCCGGACACTGGCGCCACCGGGCCCTCTGACCACCACCAGTAGGCAACGGGTGAAGTGTCTTGCCCAAGGACACAACGACCAGACTGTCCAAGCCGGGGCTCGAACCGGCAACCTTCCGATTACAAGGCGAACTCCCAACTCTTGAGCCACGATCGCCCTAAGAAGCATTTGAAAGTCCTGGAGTGGCCTAGCCAGTCTCCAGACCTCAACCCCATAGAAAATCTGTGGCGGGAGTTGAAAGTCCGTGTTGCTCGGCGACAGCCCCAAAACATCACTTGCTCTCGAGAAGATCTGCATGGAGGAATGGGCCAAAATACCAGCTACTGTGTGTGCAAACCTGGTAAAGACCTATAGTAAACGTTTGACCTCTGTTATTGCCAACAAAGGTTATGTTACAAAGTATTGAGTTGTATTTTTGTTATTGACCAAATACTTATTTTCCACCCTGATTTACGAATAAATTCTTTACAAATCCTACCATGTGGATTCATGGATTTTTTTTTCACATTCTGTCTCTCACAGTTGAAGTGTACCTCTGGTGCAAATTACTGACCTCTGTCATCATTTTAGGTGGGGGAACTTGCACAATCAGTGGCTGACTAAATACTTTTTTGCCCCACTGTACCTCTTTGATACCAAGTATCAGCAGCAACATTCAGCAATCATCACTCACTAGTTGGTCAGAGAACACTTATTTTTCTAGTGGCAGGTGTTTGATAAGGAGCCATCAACCGGTCTCTAGGCTCCTGTGGCTGTGGGATAACCTACTTTCTTGTTAGCCCACAAATGTAAGTAATGATGACTGAAGCGTATGTAGATATGTGTTGTGGTGCATGAACATGTTGATGCGTGAGGTGGTTATGTTTTCAGTTAATGGTAAACTGTATGAATGGTCCTTTGAGGTAAAGAAGGTATCGCTGGAGTAAAAGATGCTCCCTCTGAGAGTGAACGAATACTAGAAAGAACAAAAATAGCGGGAATAGTTCACACAACACAGCTACCAGTGATCACTGGGGACAGTTCGTTGGGGAAACATCACACCACTGACCAGAACTGTGAAATCTGCAAATGTCGACTTGTAATAGGAAATCATTATTGAAGGGTGAGACTGAGCAAACAGCTACAAACTTCTCTACAGAGCTAAATGACAGTTAGTTTGGGAAGTTGGATAACTGGGGGCTGCATGGGTGGCAGAAGGGCGTGAGTAAAAGAAAATAGTTCAGAACTGCTCTTTAAAAACTTAAAAATGAATATCAAGTAGTTCATTTTTCAGACATACTGTAGAAGTTAGTTCAAAATAGGGAACTGCTATATGAATGTGAACTTCTTACAAAGTGCAACTGTGCCCAGCATTGCATATTAGCCAACCCTAATTAACCCTCATATCAACTCAGGCATAGACAACATGTGTGAGTCTCTTTTCACATATTAACAAACCACTCTATATGCAACAAGGTATAATTCAAATGGGGTAACCATCTTTGAAAGACTTGTGATGAGTGCCAAATTAGAATAATTGTTTTGCAAAACCCCCTAAAGCAAACGTTCAGCTTAAAGTCTGTCTTTTTTGATCAATTTAATGTACCTACCCAACCTATGAAATTACAGATTTTTTAACATTCAGCCTCGTTCAGACGAGGGATTCTGACATTCAGACGAGGGATTCTTTTCCCTCGTCACAAGTTAATTTTCTGTGTAACAGAGTTGTGCCAAAGCACAGAATAGACTATTGAACAGCAGAATAGCAGAAGACATAGAGGACTACCAGGTTCGTACAGCAACCGAATGAAAGGTTCTACCAAATTCCAGAATCCTTTCCAACCACTTCAAACATTCTAATGACGTAAATGCATTCAATATTGCGGCTTGCCGCAAGGTACAGTTGGCTCATAAGACTGGTCATGTGTTGAGAATTACAATGTGCCTCCTCTTCCTAAGCCCTGCAGGTCTCTACTGCTGCATGTCTGTCAGCTCTCTGTACTTTGTTGCCAGTCCTTCTCCACCCAGCAGTCCTGATGGATATTGATCACTTGCTTTCTTTAAGCTCTGTCTGTCAGTCTAACCATCTGAAGCACTGCACCACCCTAACCCTATTAAATATTAATACCAGCTAGCAAAGGCCAATCTCATGGATCAATGCCTCTTGGTGAGTGAAGTGCTACAAACTTTGAAGAGAGGGAATCTGAATTTTTGACTTTCTTCAAATCCAAGTAAGCGTTTTATTAAAGTCTTAAAGGTGTTATTTTGTTGCAGACAATAACTGTTACACAGCTGCATACTGAATTATCCCTTCATGCGCTTGGTTGTGGTTTTTCAAAGAGGAATTGAAGCAAAGAGTTTAATCACCCATGTCACTGAAGACTAGAGGAGAAAAGGCTGAGCCATGAAACAAACAATACGTTTATCTCAGGAGAAAGAGCAGATTTTCACTTTTAGCTACACAAAGGCTTCTTGTGATTGTTTTACAACCATTTTTCTTGAAATAGGAAGTTTCAAAAGAATGAAAAAAGTAGATGCAATTTGTCTCAATTTGCTGTTTGGATGGGGGCAACAAATTACCGGTAACAGATTCACTACAAAGTAACAGGAGTTTGCCTGAAGGCATTCAGGAAACGTGATACGGAAAGGATTACACAGGAGGTAAATTAAGGAAATTGTTGACTCCTCTCTGAGAGTATGATTTGCACGACAGAGAGCGAGTGATAAAGCTGTGAAGCACAGAAAAGAAAAAAATAATAAGCAGATCAAAATGGAAAAACAGATAAACAGAGATATGTAGGGAAAAAAAGGGAGACAAAAGAGAGACTGGGTTCATGTAATAGAGAGTCATACCATTATAGATCAGGAAGGTTCTTCATTGATGGATGGCTTGATGTCTATATCTTAATGGACTCCGTTGATAGGCGAGCCAAGGGAGACAGAGATCTATAAAATCTATACTAATCTGGATTTGGTAAACACCTTTATCTTCTTTTTTCAGAATATGGGGAAATGCCATGTGAGGAATATAGCTCCTGTCTATCTATCCTGGCAGATTTATTCTGGATCCCAGTCTTTTATTTATCATACTCTTCAATCATTTTTGTCCTTGAGCTGCTGTCTCGAAGGCTCTTTCTATACTTCCTTCTCTAGAACTATTATACAACACCGTTGCTAGAGTTTCTTTTTTGTCTATATAATGCTTATTATGCTTAGGGGGTAATCGTGGCTCAAGAGTTGGGAGTTCGCCTTGTAATCGGAAGGTTGCCGGTTCGAGCCCCGGCTTGTACAGTCTCGGTCGTTGTGTCCTTGGGCAAGACACTTCACCCGTTGCCTACTGGTGGTTGTCAGAGGGCCCCGTGGCGCCAGTGTCCGGCAGCCTCGCCTCTGTCAGTGTGCCCCAGGGCGGCTGTGGCTAAAATGTAGCTTGCCATAATGTGTGCGTGGATGGGTGGATGACTGGATATGTAAAGTGCCTTGGGGTCCTTAGGGACTAGTAAAGCGCTATATAAATACAGGCCATTTACCATTTATTCTACATCAGCTTTCCAACCAGATCTTAAATAATACAGCCCAATAAAATGGTTTCATTACAGAAACCGTTCTCTATTTAAGGGGGACACACTTGTACTGCAAAATGAACCACAGCCACAAAGAGTCTATCAGAACTTTTTTTAAAAATGCTGGAAGGCAGTTTGAATTGTTATGTACCAGTGTATGTGGCTTGTAGAATGAAATGGTGATCCCGTGCCTCAAAAAAGCAACAACAGTGAGCTGTAGCATACAGACCAGGTGTTAGACAAGAACTCTGAATATTTGATTTCGCAAAAAAGGTCTAAGGTTTGGCTTAAAATCCTTCTTTTTAAGCAGGCAGCGTAAATCGTACTCGTCATCAGCTCATATTGTTCATCTTACAGCATATCAGCTGCTTACCAATCACACTTCTACTTGGCTGATCATGTTACCATTACTGATGATGCATATCACCGTCATCACTCTCTATCAGCACAAGTAATGGCTTTCTTGTTGCTGAGCAAGCCATTACAGCAACATCCCTGTTTTTGAGCTATGTTTTGCACATGTATTGATTGAGGCCCCCAGTGATACTCGGCCATATGGAGTAACTACCAGCCTATATCAAGACTGCAGCTGTAAGCAAAGGTGCTGAAAAAGTTGTTTACCAACAGGTGCGAAACTTTTTATTGATGAACAAATGCTTTAATAACTGCAGTGACACTGCACTCATAAAGATACTAAATGATTCACCTTAAAAGCAACTCAGGCAAAGCTCTAAGGACCAAATTATATATTAATTGAAGAGAAAGTCCTTTATCTGCAGTGAAAACTGCGCCACTGCACAGATGGCTATAGCCTGTGGGGTTCCACAGGGCCATTAAGGACCCATCTTGTTCAATCTTTTTATGCTTCCTGCTGAATCTCAGTGGCACTGCATTCAACAAATCAATGAGTAGGTGCTGCAAAATCCTGCTAAGCAGAGATATCGTTGGAGCACAGATAGAGAGACAAACAATCAATCCAGCGATCTTGGTGTTGTCTCAAATTTAGACAACAGTTTACTTAGTTTGCTCTATTTAGAGTTCATTTTATCAGCTATATCTAATCAGCAACTCCTTCATCTGATTATCATTTTTAACTGCAAAAAAAGAACTAAAGAGAGAGCTTTTGCAACAGTGGCCCCCAAAGTCTGGAACTCTCCCCCTCTGAGCCTGAGATCTGTGGACTCTGATCTCATTTAAAATGCAGCTAAAACTCTTCTTTTTA
>NW_024582453.1:1201313-1247404 GCF_018398535.1 Haplochromis burtoni
GTGCGTGCGTGCATTTTGATGTTGTAGTATTTTTGTTGTGAAGCACTCTGCAATATTTATCTTTAAAGGTTCTGTATAAATACTCCATGGACCTTTAGGGGTCCTAACTAAAACTAGGAAACACAATCATACAATACCAAGTCTTCCAACCACCAGTCGCTTGGATAATTAATTTTAATATCTTACCACGAGTCTACAAATCAGTTGTTCTGGGCCCCACATATGTCTGACATGCTTGTGCTATATTAACCCTAACCTCCTTTTGAGTCACCAGAGGCTGTGTCAGAGCCAACATGAGACAGCACAGACCTGAATCAGTCACCCAGATGTTAGATAGCACTCAAACTCCGTTACATAACATAAGTGAAAGCTAAAACCTGTCGGATTTTATGAAAACTATCAACTTTAACAATCCAAGCTGTCATCTTAGTGTTTGTTGTAAAATATACTTTAAGTGTATATTTTATTGTTTGCAATAGTTTTATTTTATACTTTTATTTCATTTCAGTTTACTTTAGGTTAGTATTTTATTTGTACTTCATTCATATTTAGATTCAGATTATATTTTTTACTGCATTTTTACACACACTGGATTGCCTTGTCCAAGACCTCTCTTACTCTTGCAGAAAATCTTACTTTTACTCCACCTACAGATGGAAAGGCAACTGTGAGGACACTCTCGGAAATACACAGCATACAGATAGGACACGATGCAGAGTGAAGCAGGAATCTGATGTGTGGCCGCTCGAAGAGGCACGAGGATATTGACAGGAAGAGATAGAGGAGAAGGGGGAGAGGAGAAGCACAGCAAACTGTATTCAGGTTTAATCTTTCCTTATTCAGACAGTTTAGTGTGTGTGCGAAGGATTTTGGTAGTCCTTATCCTTGCTCACAAGCTTTTACAAAGCCTTAAGTTTTTCTCCATCTTGAGTAAAACTAGAAATTTGTCACAAGATTAGTGTCTCTTCTGTTCCTTTCTGCTGAGCCATTTCTTGTACAAGGCTTTGTTTAAAAACAGGACTGAGCTGGACAGGTTTTATAAAAATATGGATTTATTCATCAGCAACTTTGAGTGCTGATTAAATGACTTTTTACAAGTGAATGAAAACATTTGCAAAATAATTAACGAGCTGAGAGTTTCTTAAATAAACTTAAACACAGGGTCAGAGCCAGAACTGCATTACAAACCAACTGAATATTCATGGCAAGGTCTGTTTTTTAACACATGGTGATATCTTAAATTAACCAGTGGCATATGTAGGCATTAGAAGACAGCGTGATATTTGGGTTATTTTTGTAAGTTTTCCACTGGCACTTCAATCTTTCCCATTTGTTGTCAGTTTAATAAGAGTTTGTTTTTAGTCAGTGAGTTTCTGTATTTGTATTAGTGGATTTCAAAGGATGCTGTTTTTCTAATGCAATTTGAAAAGAAAAACATCATTTCAAAGTGTCACTGCTCTAAAAGTAGCCATTTTCCACACTGTCACTTTTAACAATAGAAGCCCACATTCACATGTGACAGCTTAGATTGGAGCACTTGCTACAAATGGACAGTTTAAATAATCGCAGATGTAAAGCCAGCAGACATCTTATCTAATGACGCGTCTCGAAGAGGAAAACTAGATTTTAATGCTTTTTTAATATGTATATTGTCAAGCACGAGTCCAGCTAATTGAAATGTAGAGAAGATGTGGAAGATTGAAAGGTTTCTATTAAATTCCGAACACATGCAGACAGGGATGGGTTTTTTTTTTTAATCTCCCATTGTGTCACCTCTATTATAGGCATCCCTAAACACTGCTTTTTCTTGCTGTCAGTCATAAAAAGCTGACAGGTACAGCTCACTATTTCATCACAACTTGTGCTCCTGCTAGAAGGTCAGCAAAACAAGTCGGCAAAGGGGAACCAATGAAAGCCATTAAACATATTGCAACTTTCTGCCACTGAGTGATGGAGGCACGTGTAGATGTGAGCATGGCAGCTCATACACCAAATGTGTGTGGTCCCAGTTCAGCATGTAAACAAAATTGCACATTAAATTATTTTGGAGAGAAGACAAATGTACAGCTAGGCAATCAGCTTTTACAGGCTACAGCTAACTGTAATGAAAACTGTCAGTCATGCAGTGTCGTGCATGTTTTTCTCAGATCAAAATGATTAGAAGCACATGAGCTAACAGTAATGTTAGTGAAATTTCCCTGCGCTTCCTCTGTTGTTGATGTGGATTCCCCTGAAGGAAATGCTGAAAGGTAGGAAAGAGGTCAGCTGATCTCTCAGAGTGAAGCTAAGTTTGTAGGAATTAATCAAATTTGAAGATATTAGCAAATACAGCAGATAGATTACATAGAGAAAGCCTTTATTTTAGCTTTTCATATTTCCCTTTAGCCGAACAACACTCAAAAAAATGAAAGTGGGTGGTTGTTACATGCATAAGATCCAAACTTGTAATTTGAACTAAATAATTCCATGTTTCTATGGTGAACGTAATTAAATCATGTAGCATCTGCATGAAATTCAGCAACTTAATTTGTTCTTGTTGAGATGACATCATACAATCTAGTAAGAGTGGTTAGTTGCCTGGATCCAGCCACTCTTACTAGATTGTATGATGTCATCTCAACAAGAACAAATTAAGTTGCTGAATTTCATGCAGATGCTACATGATTTAATTACGTTCACCATAGAAACATGGAATTATTTAGTTCAAATTACAAGTTTGGATCTTATGCATGTAACAACCACCCAATTTCATTTTGGGGGTCGACTCACGAAATTCACAAGATCACATTAGATGTCAAACCACAGGAAAATCAGTGGGGTTACAAGAGGAAGACAACCACACCACGTGTATGCTGTTACTATTTCTTATGGTTTAACTTGTCAAGAACAACAACATAAAGCATCATCAAGCATAGCTTTCCTACTTTTGTTAAGTCTGTATTGACAGATTAATGCCATGGTGGTTCGTGCTGTTGCCTCAGAGCAAGAAGATCCTGGGTTCAAATCCACAATGTGGCGAAGTTTGCAGTGGGTTCTCTCTGCGTACTCTGGTTTCCTCCACAGTCATGCAGTTGTAAGGGTAACTGGTTATTCTAAATTGCCCAAAGGTGTTAAAGTGCAAATGATTGTTTGTCTCTGTATGATTGACTGGCGACCTGTCCAGGATGTACCCTGTCCCTCTTGCCCTATCACTTCCGCAGCCCAGATAAAGCTAAGAAGATGGGTGGATTGGAAGTTGCTGTAAATCCATTGATTTTTTTTTGGTTGAACATTACTTAATATGAATACAACATGTACTACAGACATAAGTTACATTTCATTCATTCAACAAGATTATCATTGGTGTAACAAACAAATATTTTACTAGTTCATGTAACAAGACTGATTTTTGATGTGCCAAAGTGTTTAAACAATATAAGATGGATTTAAATAAATTTAATTAGACTAACGTGGTGCAAACATGTTGATTGAACAAAAGTCAAATTAATTGAATGTTAATGTTAATATTATGTTAAACCTACACACATATATCGTGTTGACACAACACAATCAAGATGGATTAATATAACATGATTTGTTTAGATGGAATATAAGTGGCAAGATAAAATTCGTTCATCCAATGAATTATTTTTTTGAGTGAAGCACAATCTAGTCAGATTAAAAACAACAGTTTAATGCCAAACTGATCCGTCAGGCTTTCTCACATTCCAGACAGATCAGCTTAAAGTGAAATTCATGGTAACACACTTGTGTTCGTTTGTTAGTTTGAACAAAAAAGGGAAAAACAAACCAACATGCACAGAAGCACAGATCAAACTACAGTGGATAGTCTTCTTTTAAAAACCTCACTTACAGTACAAATTAATTCTTTGTATTTTATGATTTGTTTCCCACAGCAACAGGATAACAACAGCACCGAGATGGTGCAACTCCCCCTGAATGCCAGAGGCTATACCAAAGCTTTGATCTTTTATGATGTTTTTAAATCACAACATGCTGGAATCAGGCTTTTTTATATTACAATATGATGTCGCTCTTCAGAGCTCAAAGAGTTCAAGTGTGGTATACAGGGAGTGCAGAATTATTAGGCAAGTTGTATTTTTGAGGAATAATTTTATTATTGAACAACAACCATGTTCTCAATGAACCCAAAAAACTCATTAATATCAAAGCTGAATGTTTTTGGAAGTAGTTTTAGTTTGTTTTTAGTTTTAGCTATTTTAGGGGGATATCTGTGTGTGCAGGTGACTATTACGTAGAAGGGTTTTATTGCCAAATGTTGAGCAGGTTTACAACATTAGGAAATTGCTGCGGTGCTTCAGTGCAAACATACTGTCATAAAAATATAAAAATAAGAATAAGAATTAAAAGTGCTAAGTGGATAGATATATACATGATATATACATGAGTGCAGGTGGTGATCAGTGCCAAACATGGAATGATGCAGTGAACACAGCGTAGGGTCATGTGTTAGTGGTGGGAACAGTCATATGGTTATTGTTCATGTGTCCGACAGCAGAGGGGAAGAAACTGTTCTTATGGCGAGAGGTTCTGGTGCGAATGGACCGGAGCCTCCTGCCTGAGGGGAGCAGGTCAAACAGACTGTGTCCAGGGTGAGAAGGGTCAGCTGAGATCCGAGCTGCACGCCGCAGTGTCCTGGAGGTGTACAGGTCCTGCAGAGATGGGAGTCTGCAGCCAATCACCTTCTCAGCAGAGCGCACAACACGCTGCAGTCTCTGTTTGTCCCTGATAGTGGCTCCAGCGTACCACACGGTGATGGAGGAGGTGAGGATGGACTCGATGATTGCAGTGTAGAATTGCATCATCGTCCGTGTTGGCAGGTTGAATTTCTTCAGCTGCCTCAGGAAGTACATCCTCTGCTGGGCTTTCTTAATGACGGAAGTGATGGTGGGCTCCCACTTCAGGTCCTGGGTGATGGTGGTACCCAGGAAGCGGAACGAGTCCACAGAGGTGATGGGGGTGTCAGTCAGGATGATGGGGGGGAGTGGAGCTGTGTGCTTCCTGAAGTCCACAATAATCTCCACTGTCTTTCTGGGCATTCAGCACCAGGTTGTTGTGGCTGCACCAGGACACCAGACGTTCAACCTCCCTCCTGTAGGCAGACTCATCCCCGTCCGAGATGAGTCCGATAACGGTGGTGTCATCTGCAAACTTGATTAGCTTGACAGACTGGTGGGTGGAGGTGCAGCAGTTGGTGTACAGGGAGAAGAGCAGAGGAGAAAGAACACAGCCCTGAGGGGAGCCGGTGCTGATGGTCCGGGAGTCCGAGACATTCTTTCCCAGCCTCACATGCTGCTTCCTGTCCGTCAGGAAGTCAGTGATCCACCGGCAGATGGGATCAGGCACATTCATCTGGGAAAGCTTGCCTCGGAGATGGTCTGGAAGGATGGTGTTGAAGGCAGAGCTGAAGTCCACAAACAGGATCCTGGCGTAGGTTCCTGGGGAGTCCAGATGCTGCAGGATGAAGTGTAGGGCCATGTTGATGGCGTCAGTCTACAGACCTGTTGGCTCTGTATGCAAACTGCAGGGGGTCCAGGAGGGGGGCCGTGAGGGTCTTGAGATGGGAGAGAACTCAGGCGCTCAAATGACTTCATGACCACAGATGTCAGAGCCACGGGTCTGTAGTCATTTAGTCCAGTGATCCTAGGTTTCTTGGGGACAGGGATTATGGTAGAGGACTTGAAGCAGGCAGGCACATGACATGCCTGCAGTGAGGAGTTGAAAATGCCAGAAAACACTGGGGCCAGCTCGTTTGCACAGTGTCTGAGGGTGGCAGGAGACACACCGTCTGGGCCGGGAGCTTTTCGAGCATTCAGACTCTTAAACTGCTTCCTCACATCTGCTTCATGAATATGAAGAGTTGTGGTGGGAGGAGGTGGTGTGAAATCCTCTTTTGTGTGGGGTGAGGAGGGGGGTGTTGCAGGTGAAGTGATTGAAGGTGGTGATGGCTCTATGGAGGGGGGAGAGGTGGGGGAATGAGTGTCCAAAGTGCCTCTATTGTTGGGGCCGTTGGAGGTGTGAAGGCTGCCTGATGGCTCGTCAAAACGACAGTAGAAGTCGTTTGAGGGTGTTGGCCAAGAGCAAGTCGTCAGTGGAGTGGGGGGTTTTAGGCTTGTAGTTGGTGATATTCCTAAAACCTTTCCACACAGAGGCCGAGTCATTCTCTGAGATCTGCTGCTGCATCTTCTCAGAGTGCTGATGTTTAGCAATGTCCACTTCTTTAGTGAACCTGTACTTGGCCTCTCTGTAGCAGTCCCTGTCTCCGCTTCTGAACGCCTTTCTCTTTTCCAGCCACAGCTTTTTGAGTTTAGGAGTAAACCGGTTCTGTCAGTTGCTATACTACCTGTGCATAATTATTAGGCAACTTAACAAAAAACAAATATATACCCATTTCAATCATTTATTTTTACCAGTGAAACCAATATAACATCTCCACATTCACAAATATACATTTCTGACATTCAAAAACAAAACAAAAACAAATCAGCGACCAATATAGCCACCTTTCTTTGCAAGGACACTCAAAAGCCTGCCATCCATGGATTCTGTCAGTGTTTTGATCTGTTCACCATCAACATTGCGTGCAGCAGCAACCACAGCCTCCCAGACACTGTTCAGAGAGGTGTACTGTTTTCCCTCCTTGTAAATCTCACATTTGATGATGGACCACAGGTTCTCAATGGGGTTCAGATCAGGTGAACAAGGAGGCCATGTCATTAGTTTTTCTTCTTTTATACCCTTTCTTGCCAGCCACGCTGTGGAGTACTTGGACGCGTGTGATGGAGCATTGTCCTGCATGAAAATCATGTTTTTCTTGAAGGATGCAGACTTCTTCCTGTACCACTGCTTGAAGAAGGTGTCTTCCAGAAACTGGCAGTAGGACTGGGAGTTGAGCTTGACTCCATCCTCAACCCGAAAAGGCCCCACAAGCTCATCTTTGATGATACCAGCCCAAACCAGTACTCCACCTCCACCTTGCTGGCGTCTGAGTCGGACTGGAGCTCTCTGCCCTTTACCAATCCAGCCACGGGCCCATCCATCTGGCCCATCAAGACTCACTCTCATTTCATCAGTCCATAAAACCTTAGAAAAACCAGTCTTGAGATATTTCTTGGCCCAGTCTTGACATTTCAGCTTGTGTGTCTTGTTCAGTGGTGGTCGTCTTTCAGCCTTTCTTACCTTGGCCATGTCTCTGAGTATTGCACACCTTGTGCTTTTGGGCACTCCAGTGATGTTGCAGCTCTGAAATATGGCCAAACTGGTGGCAAGTGGCATCTTGGCAGCTGCACGCTTGACTTTTCTCAGTTCATGGGCAGTTATTTTGCGCCTTGGTTTTTCCACACGCTTCTTGCGACCCTGTTGACTATTTTGAATGAAACGCTTGATTGTTCGATGATCACGCTTCAGAAGCTTTGCAATTTTGAGACTGCTGCATCCCTCTGCAAGATATCTCACTATTTTTGACTTTTCTGAGCCTGTCAAGTAATGTTATGTTTCATTTCTTTGGTGACACGCATCTCCTTTATGACTTTTTCAAACACTGATGTTTTTGAGTCACACATGCTTCTAAATACTTTATACAGTTTATGCATGAACATTTATTTTTTGGCCTAAATTCAAGTAAATGACTTAAACTTTACCCTTAAGTTACCATATAAAGTAATGAGATGGAAAATGATGCAGATGCTTTTTCATATCCTCTAAGTTGCATTTAAAACAACATTGTATGACTGCGAGACCAAAACTCAGTGTCACAGCCATGACATATCACTTCCTGGCTTCAGCCTCATTACAGTATTACCCTCACTCGTATTCACTCTGTATTTTGACAAATGTTTTGCCGCTTCTTCTGTTAGCGAGGACCTCTTCAACCTCTACCTGCTTTGATTCCGTTTTCTTTTCATGCACCCTGGGCGGTCTTTCTTTCTAAAAGGTTTCCCTTGGGGGGATTTAATTGCACTGCTCCCTGCTTGTTTTCTAAAGAGGATATTCTTGTTTTGAAGCAGCAGGGAGTATGTGTAAAAGTAGCATCATGCCACGAGTGTTTTTGCAAAAATTAAAGCTTCGGGAGATGGGTTCATTCATAGATGTGTGAATGAACCTAACCTTTCATTTAGTAGTTTTAAGCTAACCTATTGCTCCAACACATTTACAAATTGTCCTTACACCCATGGGTATCTGCTCTCTCCTTGTCTGAGATTAGGCTAGAATTTTAACTAGTGTGCAAACCATGAGATCGTGAGATCTCACATGGTCTGTTTTCACATGCAAGCATCCACAGCCTTTGAAGCAATTTACTTTACTTTCTTGTTTAACAGAAGAATATGCTTTACAAGATGCCCACTGTTGCACAGCCTCACTTGGCACTACTTGTTCAAGGTAAGTGCTGCTTAATTAGAAAACACAAGTACTGTCCATTATTGAAACCAATGCAATGTGAGCTTGCAGCTTTGAGTGAAAACACTCTTAGCAAGTTTTGGTTTCACAGCCAAAGAAAATTTAACGGCAGCACTGAAAATGCCAACAACAATCAACAGGCAGCTAATAAAACTTATGCTGGTGCTTCAGCTGCCAGCTCCCACAGCAGGGTCCTCTAGACAACGTCTGGGGAGAAACACTGCACCAGGTGCAGCTGAAGAGCTCTATAGCAAGCACTTTACTTTAAATGTCCAACCCTATGGAAAGGGAGAATGAAAATTAAGTTTGAAAGCAGTTATACAACAGGCAGAAGTATCAATATGTTTTGCTATTGAAAGTGGAAAGCAGAAGAGACACATCATGGCTCACCAATTATTGTTATCTCTTCTAAATCAGCAGAGTTAATCAGACCGAGACTTCTCTTGTCCATATCTTTTAAGGTTAGCCTGTGTATTAGCTGTAAAATGTGTAAGTATTATGCCTGGATGGCAATAATAGCAAAGAAATTATTGTGGAAAGCGCAACAACAGAACTAATAAAATGCCATAGCTTTGTGATATCATTTTATAATGCTGTTCCAATTTGATATCAAACAAACAAACAAAATCCTCAAATTTCTGTAATGTGTGAGTACAGGGTAATTAATGCATCTGATCTTCATGCTGCTTATCTACTTACTGTAATTCACATTACAAAACAAAAGGTCTTGATTTCTCTTAAAGAATGTGTTTACTTTTGTTCCCTCATACCTTAGCAGGGCTTGGACCACAGAATAAAATGATGACTCGAAAAAAAAAAATAGAAAAGGCACTAGCTGTTGTTCTTATATAACAAGAGCTAGTGTGTTGGCTAATGTGTGCCTATACTGGGTTTTTGTTATGGACTGTACTGTCCATCACATGCCCCAATAGCCATGGGGTGCTTCACACACTGGTTTTAACCCCAATAAGTCCACACGCACTGAGCTGCTAAGTGTCCCTTGGCTCTTTTCCAAGTGGAGCTGAGACATTGTCTGGCCTACTTCTCACTTTGCTCAAGTATTATTCTCAGCCAACACTGAAACTAAACCGCACAGTAAAGACACAGATAGCCTAGAGGGAAGTGAGAGAGAGACAGAGAGAGGAGACGGGGGAGAAGAGAGAGAAGAAGAAAATAATAGGGTGTGGTGCAAAAGACAAGCAAGGATAAACAAGAAAGTCGTGTGAGTGGATAATATCATGCTATCAACAGACCATACCTGCCGACAGGTATAAGATCCAGGAATCTGAGGGATTGTCAAGCCTGTTTCTATTTCTAGTTGTAGCATATTCAGACTATTTAATGAAATTAATGACAAACATAACATCAGCTACATGCAAAAAGACTTTCTGATGTCATGAAGTGAGACTACGATATATTAAATCGAACATTTTTATGACATCTCAGCATCTTCAGTGTCACACATTGTTGGTGGTCCCATTCGACTCATGATGCTTTTGTCAAACCACATACAGTGTCCATCTTGGAATATTTGACTGATAAAAGTTGGAAAATAGTTGTCTGCACAGGAATTGACAACTGCTGAGAGAAACCCAAACCAGGAAAAACTAAAATAATTGTACCCATCAATGCCAATATCAAATACAAACTGTGCTGGCTAGGATAAGCTCAGCTCGCTGTATATTCAGGCCAATGCGGTTTCCCTCAGTGTGAGAGAAGCAAATTAGTAAAAGTACAAAATCTATATTTTTAAAGATCAGTTTAAGAGACAATGAAAGAAGTTGCTGTTTTGTGATGATGGCAAAGAGAACAAATAAAGTGAAGAAAGGACTGATTGCAACATGGGAAGAAAGTCTTACTTTCATATCATCCATATAAAGTGTGGGTTGTCTTTTTCCTTTGTGTATGTCTGGCTTTTGTTTATCCATCTAAGTTTTCTAATGGGATACATGCTGAGTGTACCTAGCAAAAAAAAAAAAAAAAAAAAAAAAATCACATTCATTAATCATAACCTGCCACTTGGTGCTGCAGCCTGTGCTGCTTTGGTTTCTGCCATCCTGGAGCTCCTCAGATAAACTCAAGTACCATTACACCTCGTCCAACATACTATAATGGCCCAGATCCACACAGCCCTAGCCTCTCGCTTTGTCTATAGCAACACAAACCCTCATAGTGCCGCCTTCTAGTATGGATACTTAGAGCAGATGAGTCTGAAAGTGAGAAGACGGTGAGCGGCAGTTTCCTGGGTGAAATTGCCTTGTTGATGCCAGAGATCGGGGGAGACTAGCCACACAGAAAGTATGTCTGAATGCACAACATGTCAAACACTGAAGTCAATGGATTACAACAGCAGAAGACCACAATAGGTGCCATTCCTGTTAGCTAAGAACAGGAAACTGAGGATACAGTTCACACAGGCTCATCAAAATTAAACAACATAAGAGTGTAAAAGCATCTCTGGCTTGGTGATTCTTGATTTCTGATTTTCTTGAATTTTCAATGGTTGGGTCAGAATGTGGTTGAGACAACATGGTTCAGGTTGATGGTCATAGCGTAATGGTATGAGGTATTTTCTTGGCACACTTTGGACCCCTTAATATCAACTGAGCATGGTTTAAATGCCCCAGCCTGCCAGAGTATTGTTGATGACCATGTCCATCCCTTTATGACCACAGTCTACATCTTCTGATGGCTGCTTACAGCAGGATAACACCATGTCACAAAGCTGAAATCATATCAAACTGGTTTCTTGAACATGACTCACGGGTTTACTGCACTAAAATAGCTCCGACAAGCCACAAGATCTCAGTACAACAGAGACATCACAGATGTCCAGCTGATAAATGATACAAATAATGCAGCTGTATGACACTATCATGTCAACATGGATCAACATCTCTCAGGAACGTTTCCTTGTTGAAACTGTGTCATAAAAACTAAGGCTGTACTGCAGGCAAAAGGCAACCTGGTTCTAGTAAGGTTTACTTTGGAGCGATAAATCTGTGCAATGTTACATAATATTTCTAGTTAAGTGTACAGAATTACTGTAGAGCACATACACAGGAAAGCCTTCACTTTTGTTACAGTTAGAAATTGTAGCTGCACTGTAAAACAACAGTTTTATACTAGTAAATCTTGCTGCCAGAACTTGGGAAAGATGGATCATTTAACTATTGATTGATTAAAAGTTTGTCATAATTCTTTGACGTGTTAAATTTTAGAGCTCTCAAGGAACCTTAAGGCTCCTGGGGAGCTGAATCCAAGGATTCTGACATATAGACAGAAACCGATTGTGTCAAATTAGGAAATTATCAGAGCTTAAAATGTGCAGTCCAGTAATCCACTGGTACTATTCTCTTAAAGCAACCCTGTCAAAGGTGTTTACTATCCATCCATCCATCCATTCGCTTCTGCTTATCCTTTTCAGGGTCACGGGGAGCGCTGGAGCCTATCCCAGCTGTCATAGGGCGAGAGGCAGGGTACACCCCGGACAGGTTGCCAGTCTGTCGCAGGGCTAACACACAGGGACAGACAACCATTCACACTCACATTCACTCGCACATTCACACCTAGTGGCAGTTTGGATTATCCAATTAACCTATCCCCACAAGCTGCATGTCTTTGGACGGTGGGAGGAAGCCGAAGGAGCCACACAGAAAAGACCCCGGCCTGATGGTGGAATTGAACTCAGGCAACAATGCTAACCACCATGCCACCGTGTGTTTACTAAAACACTCTAAATGAGGCTCGTCTTCCTAGAAATAGAAGTGGTTGCTCAGATTCTTTATGATAATGTCTCCTTGTGAATGTGGAGATGATTCATTCATGTTCAAATCCTGCAAGTAACCACTTCCTATTCATTTGAAATATTTAATATTTTTGTACCTCTGTAGTCGGGACTATCCCGTCCCAGCTGGAGGGGGATAAGAGAGACTGCGTTCAATGGGCTGTGCTGCTTCATTATTTTGGCTCGATCTGCTTGCCTGGCTGCCACGAATTAACAAAACAGGTGTCACTACATTGGGCTGAAGCAGCTTCACAGTGCATTAGCACAATAATGGCTGCAGGTGTATTTATTCACAGTTGAGCTCAACCTTCTATCCAAATATTAACACCTTTCTGAATATATTCACTTCCACACTGAAGAGCTCTCTCTCTTTCTCACACTCGCTTTTTTTCATAATCGTGTCTCAGTGCGGGGAATGTGTGCGTACACGTTTAAGCTTTGTGTCGCTGTAGTCCTTTCATATGCAGTCCTTTGTAATTTCTGCCAAAAAGCGACAGGAGGTTGTACTATGTCTCATTATGGCATAGAAAAGGCTTTTGTCATTGTTTCCTTAACAAAACAATATGGTAATCCCTATTACAGCATGAATATCTGTGGGATTAATTAGGGATTAAACAATTTGCCCACAGGACAAGACCGCTGTATAACCGACAAAGAATTATGGCAGCACAGAGCCCAGATAAACAATAAACTGCACAGTTATCAAATGATATCACCCGTGCATATGAATTGCCATCTGCATCATAAATATCTTTCATACATAATCTCCACTCTGGTACGCCTACGCAATAGCTAATATTTGTTTAGTACTAACAATGTTCCTTTAATATTTCTTGATGGTTTTGTATGTATATTACTTGTTTATGCTTCTGGCTACAGATTAGTGTTTTTTTCCCTCACTGGTGCATTTTTCTGATTTGTGTTTAATCATTGGCTGAACATCAAATCTCTTATGGAATATTAATGAAATTACAAATATAGAATCAAAATACAAGTTGAGATGACATTTTTCCAGTGAAATGGGATACTGTGTTCTTTGATGTCACTTCAAACGTTGTTTAAATGCAAATTTTTGCTGTTCACTTCACAATGTGAAAACATTGTCTCAAAGGCTTACAGATACATGACATTCTATTATATTTTTAGCAGTGTTGAAAGTGTAACAGGACCCAAAGGCAGGTTTAAAAAGTATCACAAGTGCAAAAAAAAAGAAGTGCAAATCAAAAAGTGCCTGACAAAACCCAGGCAAACAAATAATAAAGCCAAAAATCCACAAATAAACAGAAAATATGTATGTACAAACATGGAGAAAAGGACAAACAAGAGACAACAATCAGATGTTTTGCATCACTAGCTCGCATGAAAACCTGGAAAGCCTGACTTACACAGACAACATAAAACAAACAAAAAATAAAGTAAAAAAAAGCAGTGCTAAGAACATTCAGGGAAATATACTTAAAACCAAAAGTAGCCACTGCGTGTAGCTGTTTGAGATGGAAAAATGAATACAGGTGGGTCTAAAAGTTACTGAACAAGGACACTTTTTGTGATTGCCTCTTTACACACACAAAATAAGTATAAACATTCATGAACATTAATTATTTAGCGGTTACAGCCATTTTTATACTCAATACCCAATTTATGAGCTTCAAAATTAATTGGAAAAATAGGTTTTTATCATAAGGACTGTTTTTTAAAAAACTGGATAAACAATTGTCTGCTTGAAGTCTACAACCCATTGACATCAGCAAATGTTTCCTCCCTTGAGATGCTCTGCTAGGCCTTCACTGCAGCCACCTTCAGTAGCTGCTGGTTAGTAGATCTTTCTGCATTCAGGTTTGACTGCAGTAGCTGAAAAACAGGCTCTCTTGAGTTGAAATCAAACAAATGACATGATCATTGGAAAATATCCCCTCTCTTGAGAAACTCTTGCTTTTGCAGTGTGCTTCGGTTCAGCTCCCATTTGCACTGTGAAACACTTTCCAGTCAGTTTTTGCAGGGAGCCTAAGCACGGAGTATAGCCCTGTAGACTTTACTATTTATTACAATATAAATTGTACACTTTATCCCGCTACTATCACCACTCACATCGTCACTCAACACTAATGACCCATTTCGACTAGCAGCCATACAGACTTATGCTTTAAAATGCCTCAATCATGTCTGACACATAATGCTTTGGATCATTAACTCTCTCTGTCTTTTGACAGTTTTCTCTTCCAATCATTCAGATTTTTTTTCCAAGATTCGTTTGAGATGTTTTCTACCTGAACATAATCTTCACCCCTTTTTGTGAGTGTACTCAGTAGTTTGCACCTTGCTATAAACCCTCTGTATTTACATTCATGAAGACAACTCTTGATTGTTGACTTTGAAAGTAATACACCTACCTCCCCAAAATAGTTATGTGATCATTCCCTATAGTTGTCTGATATAATGTTTCAGGCCTTTTGGTGTTGTTGAGCTGGCGAGTGCATTCATTCTTCTTAGTATATTCATACTATATTATTGATTTGGCCTCTTCTAAAGTTTTTGCCATCTCTCTAAAAAGTTTATTTTTTATTATTATTCGCATTATTGTTATTAGTTTGAATGATAGCCTCCTTCACTTGCAGCAACATGTCATTTGGACCTCACATTTGAGTTTCAGTGAACAGCGACTAAATGGAAGTTCAACAGCTCCAGATCTTTTTTGTGTTTAATTTGTCATAGGCTGATAAGAGAACAGGCCTCAGCTGGCTGTGAAACTGCTTGTCAATTGTCCAATTTTAAGCCTTTGAAAATGAGGGACTGCGTTAGAAATGTCTGCAATTCCGAAACAGTTATTACAATATTTTTGTTACACCTCTTGAATTAAAGATGAAAGTCTGCACTTCAATCACATATGGATGGGTTGATTTAAAATCCAGTGTGATTATGTACGGAAGTAAAACTACACTACACTAATAACAGTATGTCATTGTCCAAAAATGTATGGCCCTCACGAAAAACACACTTTCTATGCAACGCAGTGTGTTTAGAAGTTCCATATATCTTTGAATGGTGGGAGCAGGAAAAAAATTATTACTCTGGCAAATTCAGGTTCAGGTTACTTTATCTCTACCCATAAATAGATTTGTCTGCAGTGGGGAGTCATCTAACCTAATGCACATTTTCGATACAAATACAGATAGCAGATTAGCATAACACAAAATACTGATGAAAAAAATAAAAAATGACAGAACAAATTCACTGGGAAATGGGAGATGGATGATAAATGAAGCTATGGTAGGGGATTTTGTGTCGTTTGGCTTCAAACACATCCAAATGAACACCTGAAACAGGACGAACTGACATATCACAGACAGCGTCTGGTCTACTGGGTTTATCTTTAATGGTGAGTTGTGTTTTTAGAGCTGTCAAATAAATAGTAATACAGAGGATAGAAATATTAGGTAAATGTTTTGACTTACAAATAAGTCAGTGTGTGTTAATTCTGCGTTAATGTAACACCTCAGTTCATGTACTTTGATCGATTACACTGTGGAATTTCAGACGAGGTGGTTTAAAACATGGTTTACATACTGCCACACAATCTGTATCTGTCTCTTTAAAACAGCCAGGAAACTCACTGATCTGAAGTCAAAACCAGCACAACACACACGCTTACATATTCACATATGCACCTAGAGATTTGGTCGCAGTCACTTTACATTCATATGAACCAGTGAAAATCGGAAACGCTGACAAGAAGCAAGGCCAAGTGGGTTCATCTGACACCTGCTGTCCGACACAACCAGAGCATGACAAATACACTGATGCCTCAATAGACTCACAAAACCAACAGGCTCTTTTCTGCCAGATAGGAGTAAACAAGTGAATGGCCTTACAAGGAGTTTAGACTAGTCCAGATCAGACTCGATCAAGGGCATCTGCTTGTAAAGTTGACTCCATTTTTCCCCGGCTCTGATGCTTTGATGTTTGAACATACACGGGCACACAGCAGGTCTCATGAAACTGTGTGGGAATTAAAAATAATCCAATGCTCAGTCAGTGTTTTACTCTTCAATCTCTTTAATCACAGGCAAACAAAGAATTAACTGTCATATATTTTAGACTACGACTAAAAATAAACAAAACCTCTCATGTTCTGTCTTAGATGTGGTAAAAGAGTCACTCCTGATGCCAGAAATAACAGAATAAGAAAACTGAATCTGTGGAGGAGTTAAGTGCACACTGAGGAGGATTAATCTGGATTAGAAGTGAGAGAAACAGGAACTCAGTGGGGAATCAGGATGTTATTATTTCTGCCGGCACAGAGAATGCTCCCTGAAGGACTGCTGCCACTTTTTCACTGTCAGAACCAGATTCTATCGCTAATACTGGCCAGACCTGCTGTCACGAGTTCCCCTTATCTTTTACTTTTGATAATTACCAAGAAGAAAACAACAGGGATCACTTTATCCCCTCGTAAAAAACAAAAAACAAAAACCCTCCTGTCACAAGTAAAAATATTAATTTCTAAAACAAGGGAAAAAAGCACTGCAGTTCAACTTTTCTTTTAACTTAACAGATCTGGTTTGTGTCATACGCCAACAAAACCTAGCAAAACAATTATATCAGCAGCAGTGCCGCACTATACAACGTTGTCATGTTGCGGTATTTATTTCAGTCAGACTGATTTATTAGAGTTTGGTGTCTAGGCTCTGAGTTCATCACTGCCCATTCATATAAAAGAGGGGAATAATGAGTAATTATCCCACCCGAGGCTACAGCTGGATGGCGGTGTGGTGGAACAGCATGCAGTCATGCAGGGGAGCAGCAGGACAGACATGTCAGAGGGAGAGATGGAGAACTTTGCAGCATAAATACACTGCCAAATTGGGAGAGTGTGTTTGGTACGTGAAGTGAGGAGAATGAAGCATGTTAGTGTGTATGACGCAGTGCAGCTTGAGAACTAGCTTGAAGGCTTTACTCCTTAAAGCAGTTTGCCTCTTCAAAAACAAGGCTAACAACATGCTTCGGAAAAACCAAAACAATGCAATTCAAATTAAAAGAGTAAAAAGTAAAAGAATGCTGGAAGTAAAAGCTATACAGTAAATAAGAAAGGAATAATAGGGAAACAAAAATTACAAGATAAAAAAATGAAAAATACATAAAAGAACAAGTGCAAAACTTAAGAGTGCGTGCAGAATGTCACAACAACAAAACTCAGCGGGATAGCACTTTGGACATATCCATCCAAGAGAAACCGTAACAAAACAAAGCCCACTATTTTCAAATATAGCATCTAGCTTCAGCTAATGAATGGAAAGGTGAGTGATTTGGTCACAGGTCAAGTCAATAACAGCATTATAAGTTCAGCACTGTTGCCTTTTCCTTTTTCAAGGCATCATCTTACCGAATCTTATGTAAATTTATCTTAACCCTCAGTCACACAGGGTTAAAGACCTGTCAACAATCATCAGATAAAGGTAAAAAATGTGTATTACTCGACCTGTTGCAAGTGACTGCTGGATTGTTTGCTGTAAATTCGATGGCTATTGTCCTAGTCACACAAGCCTAGAGGTTGGTAGTTGACCCCTGCGCTAACCATCGCCGCGAGGGGCTGCAGGCAATAATTAATGTGAAATTAGTTTCAAAGTGTTGTTAGGATGCGGCACCAAAATCCTTTTTTTTGATTGCTTTGGTTTCAGGCAGATTGCTGAGGTCACTGGTAGTTTTCATAGAAGACACATAGAAATTGTCTGCAACTGATGCAAACAGGAAACAACAGGTATTGGCCTTGAAAAAAAAAGTTGTGCCTTTTGAGATGTGCTTGTTTTAGCGTTAGCACAACTTTTACTTTGAAGACAAGCTTCTCTATTTTTGTTGCCGTTTCCAGTTTGGATTGCATTTTCTTTCAAATTCCAGTGCAGCGGCGATACTAAATGGTGGCTGTTTGCAGACGATTCGGCATCTTCCATGCAAGCTGCAGGCAACTGTGGCAATCCTCTAGCAATTAAAGGTTTTGTGTTGCAGTTCCTGCGATTCAACAGATTCTCCAGCAGCTACCTGAAAACTGTCTGACTGGAGGTTGCGGGGGAGTTGTCGACCATTCTTTTGGGCCTTAGTCCATTATTGTTCCGTAAATGACCCCAAATACATGATTCTCATGATTTGGGATTTCTTTCAGAATTTTCTTTCCATTTTTACTTTTTCCCCCATTTTTACTTCTTGCCTTTGTACCTTTTCCTATGAGTCTTTAGTGTTATCTATGTTTTATTAGCCAGTTAGTTGCCTCAGTATAAACATTCCCTTATTTTACCATGTAATGGGGAAATTATAGTTCAGTGGTGTTAGTGCATGGGCAGTCTGTTGACAGGCCAGGGGAAGATTCATCTCTGTCTGTCTACCTGCAAAGAGCATCTGTTGCCATAGGGTGGGAATGTTCAACACATGGTACAAAAGCAGTCTGGGGGATGCTCTTTTTCTTATATTGTGTGTCCATCAGTCAGCCATGGAGAACAACAAAGGTATAACACAGAAAGAGCTGAAGTGAAACATCAGTGTCCATGGCAGCCACTGTCTGGCTCCACATTTCTCCCTTCCCCGTTTCAGCCTATTCATCAACCAATCAGCATTCAATCGCTGCACGGCTTGAAGTGTTAAGAAGTGTTCAGTTATGGGACAGAAAAGCATTAGATACCAGCTCATGAAATGAGTCAAACAGGGAAAAAGTGATGGTTTCAAGTTTCAAAGTTAACTGCCATATGCAGGGTAAAGAGACGCATTTCCCAGTACAATTAAATTGTAACAGTTACTGTTACGGTACTTTGTGCCTGGATGTGTAAACAAAATATTCGATCATATATGCCCGTGTTGTATTTTTCAGATAGTTTCGCTGCCCTCCAAGTGAGTGAAATGCTCCAAGTTCACAGGATTGTGGCAACAAGCAAAAATGGAAAATTAAAAAAGTGATGAGTGATCACCTTGTCACCTTAAAATTTGCAATTTAAACTCTCCCAATTAGCCTCTCCCTGCCACCTTGATTTGATTAGCCTGCTGTTCTCTACCTGCTCTGTTATTATGAACTCTCTTCAGATATCTGCGGGCGGCTGCGCTGTGATTAGACGCGCTTAGTCATTTGCTAAGTGACAAGCGGGAGCACACAAACCTACGAGCAGGCATGCATGAACACACAACACCACACACACAGTTGCATTTCTCACAGAAAAAGGCTTAGATGAGAACAACAACAGTGGAAGTCTTTACCGTTACACATTTTATGCCTGCAATACTTCTAAATTTTTGTGTCATACAGATAAATTATATTTGTGTGCTTGTCCACATTATTAACATCCAAACCATTCAATGCACTGCTAAATGCTTGAGCAAGATAAATGAAAACTGAGAAAGTCAGATTGAAAATCTAAAAATAATTGAACGTGACCAAAGTGAGAATGTTGATCCACAGTATCTGCTTGGATGCCGTGATGCCATTGGAGTTCAACAGAGAGCTATGCACAGGTTCAGCTATGATTCATACTCTTGCTCACCAGTGAATATCTTTGCCATGTGAAATTGCCTAATAAATATGCGCTGGACAGCGGTGACTAGGCATGACTGGAATTTTATGGTTCATAAAGGGGCTCAAAGGCTCACAGGCATAAAATAAGTCATCACCTTGTGCAGTCTGCGTTTCACACTATAAACAGACAATATAGTTATTAACTCCTAAATAGTAATGTTAAATCACACTGAATTGTTTTTATTGCTGCATGGACATTTGAAAAAAATGCAAGCAATTAAATTGGGATGTTGTTTATAGGAGTTTTAATAAATCACTTAATCTATTTAAACTGTTGTTGTGATTTGCCTGCACCGTCAGAGGATACATGGAGGAGAAAAAGAAGAACTCGTTTATTAGTTTAAAAGCTGCATCGTAGACTCAAATGGATGAGGGTGCTCACATTAAAGAAAAAGTAAGCATATACCTGAAAATTTGCATATTAACATTTTATTTTCTTCTTGGCGCTTCTTTGATGTGCTCTGAACCCTTCATCAAGGCGTTTGGCACATCAAAACAACAACAAAATGAGCACAACATCCTGCTGGGGCTGTACAACTAAACAACAAAAATACTCCTTTTCTTAAATTAGGTGGTGTGTGTGTGTGGGGGAACTCTGCTGTGAAAGGCTTGAGATCTGAACGTTGAACACCAGAAGATTGGGTTAACTTTTCTTTTCAAACAGCCACTTATTACTGCTATTGCTTATGTTTCATCCACATGGCAGCAAATGTTTTGTGGCAGCCTCTCCCATAGGCCCTGAACTCAGCCATTTCTAAACAGAGAGCAGTAAGTGCCAGCTCTGTGGCACATGGGCATTACACTGAAGTGGTTCAAGAATAAGGATCTTGTTGGGAAAGCAATAAAAGTCTAATGAAGCTTAGCTGACAGTAGTTTGATGCCCAATGTCTGCATAAAATATGTTATTTTCAAAAGTTAACATTTAATCTTAAATCTTTATTTATAAAGATTTAAGATTAAATTATTGCTTCTGCAAGAGAAAATGTATTAAAGTTACAGTGTGTAAAATCTCACCACTAGATGTCAGTATATTGCAGATTGCAAATAACTGAATTCCGTTTTCTTAGCTTTAACAATTCAAGTGCTTAATTCTACCTATGGTAGCCACTGTAGGACAAAAAACTCCCTATTCTGGGTTCATCTGTTGTGAGTGTAGGCTGTCAGTCCGCTGTCAATGTGTGTCCATGTCTATTTACCCTGAAGAAAGCTAGAAAACTTTGTGAAAGAGGTTTGATATGAGACAATGAGTAAGTGAAACACATTTCTGACCAATGACAGCGATACTGAGGTGAGTTGTTGAGATTATCCTAAACCTTCGTGTTAGTAAGTGCTGCTGTTTTTGCTGTCCGTCTCTGTTATCTACTGTTAGCCACATTAGCCTCTGTTAGCCTCCGTTAGCCAGTGTTAGCCTCTGTTAGCCTCCGTTAGCCACTGTTAGCCTCCGTTAGCCAGCGTTACTGAAACTTTCTTTGAAGTGTATCTAACATTTTTTGATTTAGACACTTGCCGAATAAATTCCTATACAACGTGAGAATGGAATCAAACTGTTTATCAATGGGAAAGTGTGATTTGGGTTTTTTCTAACGAACACTTGAGCCCATCATTAGCATATTGTTAGCTTATAACCAGCTGCTGTTGTTGTTATTTAGCCGCCTCATTGCCAGTTGTCCGGAGAGGGGAGGGTTGTATGTCTAATCTCCTGACAATACGCTTATGCAAGTTTTCATGAGATAGAGCCCCGACTTCAGTTTAGGAAGTAAGGCTCGTGTGGGGGAAGAGGATGACGTTTTATCCAAATGGCTGTCTTGTTGTGTCCTTCCTACGTGTTTTTAAAAACATAGATAAAACATAGATATGATCCCTCATATCTTGGGTATGAAGGTGCAGAGGAGTTCTCTTCTCCTCAACCTTTGTTATAGTACATATGTGGCTGGTTTCTAGCACACAATTAGACAGAACAGCGATCTTAGCTACCGTATTTAAGTTGCCAGGGCAACATCGCAGCTTCCACATTTTACATATCTCAATTCATAGTTTATAAGAATGCATCACTTGTTGGAAGACATAATTTTACAGTAATCTATGTGCATTTATGTCTATAATATTGTTTTTCTATTAAATTAATATTTTTTAAAAACCCAACCAACTATACCTTTAAGTTGCCATAGGATGCAGGGGATCTTAAATTGAGTGATTGTTCTGGTATTTATTGCTCCTCTTACAGTAAGTCATTGTTGACAGTTCATTGGTTGTGTTCAATATTTTCTCCATTAAGAGAGCTGATGATGCATATGGAGAAAGGGTTTACATTAACACATGGGGATTTATTGTCTTTGTGGTTACGATATATGGTTCACTACTGATATTGATTCCTCTAATCTCTCAGCTGAGCTGCTTTAAAGCACATTATGAGGTCAAAAACATCAGGATTTGTCAGGAGGAAGGTGCTCCAAATAGAGCTTTAGGTAGTCGCTGAAATATCTAGCTTTTGAGGGAGGCCCTGGGAGGAGACGGGTGATGCAATTTCCCAAAGTAGTGTCTGCATCATTGAAATCATGAGATGTTTTGGCCTCTAACTGAGTTCTGTGGCAAGAGCTGAAAACAGTTGAGAGACTCAAAAATGAACACTTCATCATAGGATGGCTGTACATTAAAAAAACCTGATTTTTGTTAAAATATTACATTTAATTTCTATTTGCATATGCAGAAAAAAATCTGTAAAATAAAAAAATAAAAAAATTTAAATTGAAAGAATGGATGGAACCTAACTCGCGCCATAATGCTAGGAACCTGGTGAATATTAAGAGTTTTATCACAGTGTGTTTCTCAGTAGGATTACATACAGATAAACAAATGGCCCATCATTTAAAAAAACATGGTTTTTGAATCAATGCACCTCTTCAAACAGTAGCTTCATGTGGCTTTTCAACCTCTGAGCTCTCTTTTAAAGCATGTTCCAGCGGCCCAGATGAATATGGGAAAAATGCATCTGTATAAACAGCCTGTTAAGTAAACAGGTCTGCACTTCAACAGCTGCTAATGTCAGACTGGAAATTAAAGAATCGTGGGGGGTGGGGGTGGGAAAAGGTGTGTTACACTAAAATAACAGCTCTACAAACACACAAGGACACACCCAAACTGCAGTGTGCACAAATGTTGTATCCCACTTCCTACCATCTTTCTTACCTCTCTCTCTCTCTCTCTCTCTCTCTCACCACACACACACACCACACACACACACACACACACACACACACACACACACACACACACACACACACACACACACACACACACACACACACACACACACAGTGTTTTGCAGTGTGTACATGAAGTCATCTGATCTCAGCTGGGACGAGACCACATGCTATCCACTCTTTCAACAACCATTGTGTGTTGTGTGTGTGTGTGTGTGTGTGTGTGTGTGTGTGTGTGTGTGTGTGTGTGTGTGTGTGCATTGGATGCTGACAACGAAAAATAGTGGGGAGAGAGGGAGTAATGTTCAGTTTCTTAGACAAACATCTATTGTACGCATAGATTTATGATTTTAAACCAAATAGGATAAAAGCATTAAAAATAAATAGAGGGAGAATTAATTAAAGTGATTAGGAATCAATTAGAACAGCAGACATTAAGATGATAGAATAAGAAAGTGAGGGGAGGGGTAAAAAAGAAGAAGACATGGAATAAAGTCATACACCATCTTTCTAGCAGATGAATGGGTCCCTGTGGGCGAGAGGCATCACTTCTCATCCTAATTACTCTTCAAACACTGACCCAGTATCAGCTCTCATGTTCTACCCGCATTTAACTCTCCAAGCACTAAAATCGTCTTGCAGGAAAAAGTCGGTGTATAAAATTGGAAGTTAATTATCTATAAGACAAAAAAGGAGAAACTTAATTCACCTTAATTCACCATTAATTTGAAGTGGTTCGATAGTTTGGGTCTCAGAGCTTTGGAAACGGTGAATTTGAAGCACAATTTGCATGCATCATGATTGGTGACTCATCTAAAAAGACTAATGGGAATGCAGTCCTGGGAATACATATTTAATCACAAAGCAACCTTTTGTGTAATGGCCAATATTGTAAATCAGTAGGTCAGCTTTATAAGCAAGTGTTGTAATGCAGAGAGACTGTGAAAGCTATAACTCATGGGAATGGCATTTTGAAGTAGCTTTTGTCTGCATATAAATGCAATGCAGCCCATGTAGCTGGTTGTAAGTGCATTAGTCTGTTTCATCTTCTTCACAGCAGCCAGTGAAGACACCGACACCACAACACAACACACAACAAGTCACAACCAGCTCTCTAAATGGACGCCAAACATCGTCTTTAAAAACATGATGATGAAAAATATAATTTTGTCATTAGAACTATTAAAAAATGAATTTACTTAACTACTGTACACAATTGATCTATTTGTCATTAGAAAGCACACCTGCCAGGTGGCCTAGTTCTTCTGCAATACTTCTAATGATTCAGTCATACTACAGTAGAAATAGAACGACCACCTCTCTACGTATTGGTGGTTGCATTGAATTTGATCAGGTTGGTGAAGGTCTGTACATAACTACCATATAATTCATAAACACAGACAGTCTGTCAATAAATTTCAGTTGCAGTCAGTCTGTGCCAATCAACTTATCTGTGACCCATCTGCAATCTGTCTCATTGCAATGGAGGATTCAACTCAGCTGGTTGTCAGCTGGTTATGTTATTCATAAAAGGCTGCTGAGTGCCTGTGTCATTTTATAGTTTAATTGCCATCCTTCAACAACTACCACACTATTTCTCAGGATTTTTTGAACTGAATCTGAAAAATTGAAGAAATGTTTTTGATAAATAAAAACCTCTCCTGACTGTCTTTTTTTGTTTTTTCCACAAAACGCTTTTTTGGTTCAACCACGGTAAAAGATACTTCAAATTTAGCAGAGGATATTATGATTTTGAAAATGGACTAATTCTTATATAGTGTTTTCTACTCTCCCCACGCTCTATACAACATGCCTCATTCACCCATTCACAAGCACTTCTAAATTTAAGTGCAAACTAATAAACATTGACACACATTCACGCTCCGATGAACAGAGGTTTTAAAATATATCTTGGTGATACTACGACTTCTTTGCTGGAGAAATTATATTAGATGACAGGTGCTCTTATCTTCAACTAACATGTGTAAGGCTGCTGCTCAGATACATTTTAACTCTACAGATTCATATTTTTTGGTATTTTTTCTGTTATCTTTTCCTTACCCTTTGCCTACTGTTTTTCTTTGCTATCAAACTATTTTTGCACTCTTATTGTCACGGTCTGCCAGGGCAAGCCGTGGGGATGTTGGAGAAAGGACCCAAACGCTGGACTAAGTGCAATGAACAGTGCGTTTATTTACAGTGGGGTAATGTACCGCACACAATAAATCTCCAATGTGCTCCCTCAACTCCTGTGTTGTGCCTTCTCCTAAGTGCTGGTATTCCGTGCGTCCTGCTGTACTGTGTTCCGCTCTCCTCATGGAGTCTAACTCAACAATCCTGCGCCAGAGGAAGCTCCATCACTCTGTTAAGTAGCTCCCCCGACAAGCTTGATCAGAAGCAGGTGTGTGAGAACCTAGGCGTGATCAGCAGCTGGCAGGGCCACACCCATCAGGCCTGCAGGTGGCTGTCCAGCCACACCCGCAGACACACACACGTACACACACCAGCATGGAACACAAGAGCACAGTGCAGCAAACATACATCCAATACAATAATAATAATAGTCCACACTGCTCACCATCCCCGAGTCCCAGGAACTGGGTCTGTGACACTTATACCATCTGTTATTTTCTGCTTCCTTGTTTTTCAATCTCTCCACACAGCTTCTTTTTCTATCTGTAAACTCTCGTCTCTATCCTGCATCAGGAACTCGTTTATTTATTCATTTACTGGCAATTGGAGTCCTGCGATTCCAGCTCCACCTCCAGCATCTTTAGATAAATGACATTTCCAAAGCCAGATGGACTACAGATACTGAAATAGTCTACCATGAGTTCATCAGTCCTACCACTTATCAACATTCAGATTTTTCTGTCTCATTGTTGTTCTTGTCATCATGGAAAGATAAGAAGAATTGTTTAAAAAAAGAAAAGAAGGTTCAAATACACTTAAAAAACATCGCACAGAAATGATCCAATGAAAAAGCAGCTGAGAACAGAGGGCGAATGTGTAGGTCAGATGAGTCAAAATACATAAATCAATACACAGACTGATCGATACACATAGGTTCATCTCACTAAAATTATTTTTCTTAGCAGGAAATATCCATTTATAGATCCTTCATCAACATCACCAGTAAATACTTTATTATATAATTATTATATAATAATAAGACACTCAGAGTGAGTAACATTGTATCAGACAATGCAATCTCATTATCCAGTTTCAGGATATTAAGACACGTGCGTCTTCAGTTGCATTCATCCAAATCGGGACAAAATCTATACTGTAGATATCCTCCTGCATCAAATCATCCATAGACCCTTCATACAGATATTCAAACCCAACTTTCTTAGCATCTTGGATAAATCAATAAACCATTCTTCTTAAATAGCCTACAGCAAGAACTCAGACCTACCCAACTGTAGTGTCTAAAACAATATCCAGCTATGGCCTTTTTCCTGATGATACCACTGTTTTCTTTTCTGGTGGTGAACACATATTGTGCAGTCATCTGCATGTTTACATTTGTCTGCATGTACAGTGCTGTGAAAAAGTATTTCCTTCCTTCTTAAGTTCCTTTTTTGTTTCAGATTAAACAAATCCAAACCTACTGCAGTCAAACATTTGCAATTACTAGGAACAACTCTACATGGCTCTGGAGGAATTTTGTCCCACTTTTCTTTGAGAATTATTGGAATTCAACCATGTCTGAGGGTTTTCAGGCATAAAATTCATGTTTGATTTGAGTCCAGCCAAGATCACTCCAAAACCTGGTTGTTGTTTTTTCATTTGGGTTTTATTGTTTGTTTGTTTCTTTAGTTGCTTGATTTTTTCCATTTAGAGGTGGACTTGTTTTTGTGTTTCAGGTCATGATCTTGCTGTAAAACCCAAATGTGCTTAAGCTTCAGGACATGAACTGATGCTCAGGTACTGTCTTTCAAGATTTTTTGAAAGAGAGCAGAATTCATGGTTCCATCATGTAAGGCAACTCTTCCTGGTGCTGAAACAGCAAAGCAGTCCCAGACCATCACACCACCACGTTTGACTGATGATAATGTTTTTTATGAAATGCTGTTTAGTTTTATGCCACCTACCGCGGGACTCAAACCTTTCAAAAGGTTCAACAACAAAAGTCTTGGGGGTATATCGAGATATTTCTTGGCAAATGTGAGATCTTTGTGTTCTTTTGGGTGAGCAGTAGTTTTCACCTTGGAACTCTTGGATGCCATTTTTGCCTGGTCTTTTTCTTATTGCTGAATCATGAAATCTGACCTCAAATGAGGTCTGCAGTTCTTTAGATGTTGTTTCTGGATGAGTTGTCGATGTAGGCCAGCCATTCCTGGTAAGGTTTCCACTGTTTCAAGTCCCCTAACCTTAGAAATGGCTTCGTAACCCTTTCCTGATAGATGTCAGTGACTTTGTTTCTTAGATCTTGACATGGTGTGTTGATTTTTTAAAGATCTTTTAGCCTACATAACTTTGTTCCATTTAAGTGATTTCTTTCCTTAACATGTAATGAGGCCTGGGTGTGGCTGATCTAACTGAACTCAGCTTTTCAAAAAAATGTGGTTAATCGCAGTTAATGCATAGGTTAATATTGGGGGCAATTACTGTGTGACAAATATGCAACTAAATGTATGTGTTCTACCAATGTAAACGATTCATTTTAGAAAGGCCACATTTATGACATTTTCTTCTTCCTGCACCTTTTTATTCAAACTTGAATAAAAATAAATGAGTAGAATACACCCCAGATATGAAATTAGCTCTTGATTTGAGTCATTTGAGCACTTGTTAAACTAATTGAACCAGAAAAGGTTATCTGTCCAAACAAAAAGCAAAAATAGTGTTTGCCACTAGTAAGTTTTATCTTCAAGTGCTGCTTCTTTATATTGTCAAGTGCAAGTGCTGTCACTGTGGTTCATTTCCAGGCTTCATCAAGACTTCATCAAGACTGAATAGGATGCAAAGTAATTTGATAATGCCCACTCAGCATTTAAACAAGTTCTCAGCCTCCATTAAATATCCTTCACATCTCTGATCGCAGAATTTAGTGCTTACTGACAGAGAGAAATTATTTCAGCCAATTTCACCCATTAATTCTTGCATTACAGACACGCTATGGCTAGTAGAGATCATTTTCCATCACTCTCTTCTCATCTTTTTCATCTCCTCATCCCTATAGAGCCACACTTCCGTGGTCACGATAAATAAGTAAAAATGTGCACTAGCTGCCTGCTGGTAAACAATACTGACACGTTCATTTAGCACAGGAGGCGAGATTGCCCTCAGAGTAAATTCATCTCCTTCCCCCTTGTCTTTCATTCAGGTTGGGCTGACATGACATAGTGCATTGATTCCTTACTTACAAACTTACAAAAAATGGCAACCGAGCCTCCTCCCTTATATTTTATGTACAACATTTTGGCATTAACTTATCATGGACAGTTTCATTTGTGGTGTGCTGCTTCTAGACAGCTAGTCCTTCTGGACCAGCATTTAGGAGTTAGTGTTTTTTTTCCACTATTCTTTATTTATCTATGGTACTTAATGCAGTTGCCAACTTGCAGTGGTGGCTCAGCTGATGTCTTATGTAGTCTCTTCACTTCACACTTCTTTTAAAACCCCATTTCTCACAAAGACGTCCTGCTATTTCTGAAACTATCCTCTCCATAAATTTGATGTGTGTCTTTTCTGATCAAAAGAAACATACTGCAAGCTTGTTTATGAAAAACAATCTCTCACTTTTTTCGCCACCTGTCCAAAAACTTTCCATCTCAGTTCGCAGCAGGAGCCTTCATTTCTAGTGTCATATATCAGAGCAGCAGCTCTTCAAATACATATGACTCCAGCAGCTCCAAGAGGAAATTGCTGCATCACCAGCCAATAGGAATTAACTTCAATTTTAGTATGTAGCATCCTAATTATGCATGATAATTAGTTAAATGTGTGCACCAGCTGCCTGCTGGTAAGTAATGCGGTCACAGCTCATATTCATTTAGAAGAGAGAGCAAGACTGCCTTTGAAATACATTCATTTGTCTTTTAATCAGCTCTGTGTGGCATAAAGTAACTACTGTAGAGGAATAATAATAAACCTCTAAAGCTTTGGGTTATAATCACACCTATAATTATAGCACCTATACAGTAAATCTCCATCTCTGATGACACAGACATCAAAAAGAAAGTAATTTTGTCCTGTTGGAGTTTATGCTGATACTCTGGCTTCCTCCAATTAAAATACATGTAAAAGATGCATAAATGTAATACATGTAAAAAGAATAAAGCTAGTTTCAGAACTGGCCTCACTGATTCCAGCCAAACGTAGAAATCTCAGAATCACCTGAAAATAATAAAATTTGCTCCAAAACTCTCACAGATCAGCTGAATGTTCGCTTTATTTTTTATTCAAACTTACTTTCGAGTTTGACAGACAGCAAAACCAAAAAATCCTTTTGCACTGAAGCGCTTAAAAAGCATTCCCCGTCCTACTCTCTCAAGTCTGCAGCACCACCAGCAGCAACTGGTTAAAATTTGTCTAACAAAACCACAAACCACTGTGAGTCAGCAAAAAGATGCTGAAGATTATACTTGCTCTTACCTTTCTGTAAACAATCATGTTGGGCGTGTCATCATCTGGGTCCACGATGCTCATGGACCTCGTGGAGAGCAGAGGTCGAGACGGGGTCGTCTGGGCGATCTCCTTCGGTTCTTCAACCCCTTCGTCAGATTCAGTCTTCTCCACGGGGCTCGACTGCTGCTGCTCCTCTTCCTTCTCCTTCTCCCCTCCTTCCTCCTGCTGTTGCTGCTGCTGCTGCTGTGCCTCAGCCATCTCTCCCTTACAGTCGCCTTCCCCGTGTGTTAAATTATCCTCTCTTCTTTGTCTTCTCTTCTTTATTTCCAACTGTGCTGTCTCCAGAGTCTAGGGAAAGAAAGAGAGTGAGAAACAAAGTGATAAATTGGACCATAGAACTGAGCGTTGGGCTCCAGTCTCCCATGTCTCTCTATTTTCTGGTTTTCTATCAGCAGCCACAGGATGGATGCAATGGAGGCGTCATCAATTCTCCTACTTTTCTCTGTTATCCCTTCTACGCTACTCCCTTCAGACCCGTCACATGAGACTGAAGTTAAAGGAGAATAAAATACATTCTGTTTTTGCTTGATTATTCCAGTCAATCATTTCAGTTTGTGGGACATCATATTTCCTGGCATATAAGAGCGTCACTTGCTTTTTTTCCCACAGAGGATGTGATGTCTTGTTTTACAAGGGGAATAAAAATTTGTTTCTTCAGTTAAAATGAGGCATCATGTGCATGAATTAATTCAAATGATGAAAATCAGTCAGATGAATATCTCATTTTGAAAACTAATTTGCACGTTCATTTCCATTCAGAGAAGCAGAAGGATAGCAGCAAGAGTGAAAGGGAAGGTTTACAAGATGGTAGTGAGGCCTGCTATGATGTAGAGTTTGGAGACAGCAGTAGTGACAAAAAGAGAGGAGGCCGTGCTGGAGGTGACAGAGTTGAAGATTAATTGTGTTACATGTGACCAAAATGGACAGGATTAGAAATGAGTATATCAGAGGGACAACTCAGGTCGAGCGGCGTGGAAACTCTTTGGAGGATGCTGAAGATGGAGTTGCCAGGCAGGAGTAAAAGAGGAAGAGCACAGATAAGATTCATGGGTGTAGCGAAGGCGGACATGGAGACTGTTGCAAAAATGATTGCACATTATTCCAATAAACCACTCACTAAGTACAGAAACAAATTGCAGCAGGTTAAAAGTTGATTTTAAACCCCATAAAATTGCCCTTTAATTTACTACAGAACAACCGATCACCGAATCATGCACAATACATGCAATATATGCGACTCCACACACACAAACACACTTGTGACATCCCATTTCTCAGACCTGTCTGTGCTCTTCTGACAGCTGTCAAAATATTGTTGTGTGACACTTGAGCTGAGATTAGGTGCAAGAAGGAGAAGGTTCAAAGTCAGATAGGGGGCAAACAGCTGGAAAGAGAAATGAAACACACTTGACACCCTGGTTTCTATATGAGGGCTCCATCTATGCATCCTCTTTTCCTCTGTGCTCATCAGTGCCAGAAGATTTTATCCCAAACATAACTGGGACCAGATGCCTTTCCATTTAGTCCATTGTAAAAGAAATAATAGCTTCTGACTGATTCATCTGCAGACAGCTAGTCTCTTTGCTGGTTGCAACACAGTGAATGTGCAAAATAACGTTACACAGGCCTGGAAATCTAAACAATTCTGCACTCGATTAAATGAGTCTGGTTGCAAACCGCGCAATGAAAATGCAAAACAAATCTAATCTATAGGAAATGTTATGATAGCAAGCTCTTCCTTGTGTTGGAGATAACTGAATCCTTACAACAATATACCTCGAAGCTGCCAAATATGCACTCATGATAATGGAAACACACTCCATTATTTCATTTCAGTTTAATTTATTCATTTCTTTTGCAATGCAAACCAGAAGAGTTTGCACATAATCTCAGTGAGATGGAGGTTTCCTGGAAACATTTATCTGAGAAAATATTTGTGGAAGAAATTATAGACTTTAGGTGTATGACTGGAAGATGATTCTGCTCAGAGAAAAGCAGTATTTTCCACTTTGTGTTTCCACTCAGTAAAATCTTTAAAAAAAAAAAAGACCATCACACTCACCACTAAATATAAAGAACTGAAATGTGAATGAAGGCCTGATGCAGGTTATCAAAGCAAAATGTCTTCCTAGAACTTCAGCCAAATGTTGGCAAAGAGTTTTTAATAGTGTCCACCTGTGCTTCATAAACCATGTGTACATGGGAAATGTAGTTCACATGTGTAGTTCCCAAAAGCTAGCATGAATGGTGAGAAGGAGAGCAAAACTAAGTTCTTTTTTCTTTACCTGGGAATTCACTGTAAGAAACAGTGTTTTTAGTCATTTAAATGTTTATCTATTGCTTATTTACTTTGGTGCAGTATGAATGGGCAGAGGAAAACTAGCAAAACTTGAAAATACAGTTAAAAGTGAAGTCACATTTTCTAAAACTGTCCACAGGCTCAGACTGGAGTCATTGCCGGGCCAATTCTAGTCCCGGGCCTCATGTCTGACACCCCTGCTGTAGGAAAAAAAATCAAATTGATCTAATTTAATTAATTTGTAAATATTAACCATGTAAGCATGTTTTCAGCTGAAAGAATAAAGGTATCAGAGCTGAAATTTGACACAGAATCAGTGTGGGTGCCTGCATCCGCAGTATCATCATCGTGAGCATCATGTGTTGAGATGCTATTTCGATCGTGCATAATCTCGTATTCTGAAGCAAAATTAGAAGTTAAAGAACTTCCACAAAGCAATTTCTGCTTCATGCCCAAAGAGTGAAAAGAGAAAGGAAGCAAAATGAGAGCAGACTTGAGCGTGACTGGTTGTAGGATGATTGGGTTTGGCATGTTGGGAAACATCCACAGATCTGAAGACAAGATCAATACCACTCTCATATCTATATGGAAACTACGAAGCTTCAGCCAGAGGCTAGTGTAGCTTAGCTTATCTCAGAAACAGTTGCACCTAGGTTGTGTATTATATTTAGTTCATGTATTACTCATAAAGCTGTTTACAAAGACACATAGTGGTAGCACATCTTCTTCCGTGCAAGCAAGCTAAACATTAAATAATAAGAATCGAACTAAAGTTAAGAAAGTGGTTTTGACTGGGTTAAGAGTAAATGGCAGTTTTGTGTCATCTGAAGTGAATTTAATGTCCTTTTTAAGTCGACGCTCTCATTAACCAGCTGTTTGTGTGTGTCTGAATGTGTGAGAGGATATACTGTACAAAGTGTCCATGTGGCCACGAGCTTTCTGGTGCTGAAGGAAAGACAGGGACACCGTCTCCTTAACTGCTACTCCAAACCAGCAGTCAATGCTTAGAAGTGATGCCTGGTTTGTTTCTCTGAACTGCTCAAGTTTAAACTCCCATCTTCTTTCCATCCTGCTCCTGGAATGTCGTAAAGTTGCGTAGGCTGGGATCAATACCTCCAACATTCGCTCTAACTCTGGATTTTGCAAAGAAATGAAATGTTCAGGTTGAACATTCACATGAGATCATCCTCTATCGCACAGTTATTTAATTAATGGTTCACAGGGGAGCCTCACCCCTGTTGATAGAGATGCTTTAGTTGGCCTAATTGCTTTAAAGAACTTCCAGAGTCAGCTTTGGTCACCTTGAAAGCCTCTGATGTAATGCCTAATCTATTTATCCAAAATTAGATGAACGTGAGGATGAAGAAGATATAAAGGGACCACACGCGCCTCATTTTATGAAACACAAACAACATGTTTTTATAGAAAGATTAAAATCTTCCTATGTTAAGCCTTCAAACTCCTTCAGAACTGCCAGCCCAAGAAACTCCTTCCTGTGGTGTTTACGAGGCTTCAATCGACGTGCTGTGATGTCTTCGTGAGAGCCTGTAGGTGTAGAGTCCTTTGTTTGTTCGCCGCTCGTGTTAGCTACGTACAATTACAAGTAAAGCACAGTTTTTTAAACTTCACTTAAGCTTTATCTTTCTTCTTCTTAAATGCAAAAGACTAACAAGCACGCTTGAATTTCAGCTGATGTCTTCACCAGCTCAGCGTTCAGCTCTACATAATTGGAACAAATCAAGCGCTGCCACAGAAAGGATACTCGATTGCAAGAAAATGAACACTGAGGAAGGCATCAGTCAAAACATTTGTGCTCGCTCCTCTTTTGCACTACAAAGGAATAACAACAGTGAAAGTGTTGTGATGTAATTTGAAGTCACTGAAGAAGAAAAAAATAAAATAAAATAAAAATAGGCCCCAGGTTTCAGGAAATTAAATGACTGAAAGAAACGCATGACATTTATTTTTATACTTGTCGCAGATTAATACTCTAAATTATTCTGATTACATTTAGAGGTGAACATTTATTTAACCACCCCCCTTTTCCTTTAAAACACGCTGCGATGACAGGAAGTGGATGCGGTGAGTGAGATCTCTTGCTGTGTCTAAAGTCTGCGCTATCCTTTTCCCTCTGGACCCTCCACAGTGCAACGCACACCCAGCGTTTGCTTCACCTTCCATCGAAAACCACCCCAGGGAGGGCTGCATGAGGATGTCTGGCTATTTTACACAAAAGCCTGGCTACAAATATAAGGGACACCACCAGTTTAGAAGCCATTCAACCTTATAAAGAGTCAAATGTGTGGAGTTGTGTGTGTGGTTTATCAGGCAGACTGCATTTAACAGCATATATCACACAGTAATGGTTCATTGACATCTTGTTTAAGATACGAAATATATTAAGAGCTTCTGTATATTAATGGTACAGTACTGTATCTTTTTCTTGTGTGATCATGTAAATTCAAGTTCAAATCCTTGATTGTTTTTTCACGTGTGATCTAGTTACCAGGTTTTGTGTAGCAGAAAGCTGTGCTGAGGTTTAGACAGCAATGAGTGAGACTACCATAGAAATTCGCCAGTCTTCACCTTGGGTGGTTGATACAATTTTGAGCAGGTCAGGAATACTGTAACCTTGTGAGGCAAGAAGTGAATACCAAGCTGCAAACACAGTTTAAGCATAACAGGAAACTGAATTCAGAGTACACAGAGGAGGACACCCACAGGTAATTTTAGGGTGATAAACTGTTTATGTTCTAATACTGTTCCTCTTTATATTACTGTAGTAGCACTAATATGATCGGAAAATCTCATCCACACTACTGACAATATGATGTCATAAAGCTTAAAGCACAGTATTCTTAATTACTTTAAATCCAGCTGCCAACTGCGTCATTCCAACACAAATCTTCACATTTTTTAGAACATTTTCTGCTCACTCGTTCTTTTTTTCCCACTTTTTTTTTGTTAGATATTCATGTTCAAGGGTTGTCTCAGATTTTCAAAGTGTGAAAAAAGCAGGCAATATTTTAAAAAAGTATTTTATATAAAAAGCTACAAACTTTGGATATAAAATTTTTAGCCAAATTGGAGATAGGCGAGCAGAGAGCCCACAGTGATTTGAGACTGAATGACCTTTAACGGTGAAATTACAGTGTAGCGTTCATTGAAATGAATCTAATAAAGTATTGTGCCACACCTCTTAATCTCTGAATTCAGGTGTTTTCAGCTCCATTCCCATAGCTGTATGAAATCGAGCACCTGCCCATGCAGTTGATTAAAAGTTGGTTCCAAGGTCTCAGTAACATTGAGCAGCAGTTTCTTAACTGCTAACCTAACTGGGGGTCATATAAGTGCTGGAGCGTGCTTGATAAGAGTTCAGCAGCTACAACAAAGCTAGGCTAGACTATTAAGCCCCAAATCCACAGCTAGGATCAACTTTAGAATCACCATTTAACCCGTCACTGGAATGTAGGCAGAAAGATCTTGGAGGCTCCGAGAGAACATGCAAACCCCACAAAGAAAGGCCAGAGCCTCGTCCAAAATCTTCTATCACTTGGGAATTTATTTTTAGAACAATGTAGGAGTGAGTACCTGGTCACAATATAAAAACTTCTATGCTTTGTGAGGTTGCGACAAATCTGATATACTGATATAAGCCACTGGTGCTGGCCGATAAGGCCAAAGCTGGCACTTGTTTATCTTTTTCAGTTCATCCTCGACCTTCAAAGATCTTTGATTTTCTTCTACAACCAAACAAATTTTTGCATGATGGGGACGTCAAAACTTGTGCATCCACATTTGATCATGAAGTCAATCAGGTAAACAATGCTCTGACAGTCCACAGATAACTAAATCAAGATAACGTGTAATTATGCAGCATTAATATAAATATCAGTATCACTGCTTAATAGCCAGAACCGGGCTCAAATCGTCATCTGTCTTAATGTGTGGAGAGCTTAAGTTTGATGGATGATGGTCGTGCATGTCTGCATACCAACAGTGACATAGATCTCTCTCTCGGTCTCACTCCGACCTCTTTCTGTGGTCTCTCTATCCTCTCAGAACCGCTTCACCCCCCGCAAACACACACACCCAGCACTCTGCAGCCTAATTTACACGACACAGTCCGCAACAACCAGCAGCACGCATTTTTACGCGCGTACTTTACCCTACACACACACACACACACACACACACACACCACACCTCTCTCACTATCTTCCTCACAAATTTCCGTGCGCATCCCAACAGATGCACAGAGGACGAAAACGCGCAAATTGATTTCAAACATGCACTTGTGCACTTCAAGTGTCCCCGAGAGATCACCTGAGGTCTCTTTAATCCCAGGTGGGAAAAACTGCATCCTCCGTGTCACCCTCCGAAATATTAATTACTCCAACAACAGCCAAGCAACACCTCAAGAACAGCAAACTGAGAACACCGCTGCAATGACAAATAACAGAGGCTTTACCAGTAGGAGCGTTAAAAGCGCACGCAACAACATTTCAGTTTTCTTTTATGCATCTTTCACCACTAATAATACCGCCACTCGTATTCGCTCTGCTCCAGCCTCTCCCCCTTCTCCCCGTCCCTTACCTCTGCAGCCGGCTTATCTCTCTCTCGGAGCTCAGGAGCCAAGAAGCAGCTTCACCGACCGACCCATCAAACCGCCGCACAGTGGAGAGAGAGAGAGAGAGAGAGAGAGAGGGGGAGAGAGAGACCGTGTTTGGAATATGGGAATCATTATACTGCAACAGTTCAGATAGTAGGTGTACTCATTTAATATCGCACCTATGGTATTCCAGGGCAATCCCAAACTTGCACGAATTTGGGATTTTAGGAGTTTACGCGGAGTGTGCATCTCTCTATTGTGTGTGATTGTCAATCCCCACTCCGATGAAGGTTCACCAACAAATTAGGTGGGGGTTTTTTTTTCAGGGTCAGGGGAATGTTGTGGTTATGGTCATGGTTAGGTTGGGTTTGTAGGATAGTGGAAAAGCCAGCTTTACATCTGTGTAGGCACCACTTATCCTGAAGATTAACAAATACTGTTAACTCAATATTTGATATGTTCACGTACTGGCTCTGTTATCTGCACTGTTATCAAATAAATGTTGGCTGTAAACAACTTTTAGATTATTGTATTGTATACTGTTTGTATTCATAATTTACACAGTGTCACATAAAGTGTCCAGTCAAGCTAGTCATATTCATATGTTCCATTATCATAAGTTGTGAATTTTCCCTGCAGGGTCTTATGGTTTTACACAATAATACTTGACCCTCTGTCTGCAGACACAGGTCCCTGTGCTGCTGTTTCCCCTCTTTGCCTTAAAATCCATTGATGTCATAATGCCCACACAGGATATGAGAAGATTTGACTGCAAACCCAGGAAATTGTATGTGAGAAAACAACATACATGCAGACAAAGAAGGTACGTTTTCCAAACAACTGTACTCACACTGTTCATAATTATCTTGATAATACAGCCTGAAATGACTATAAAATGAATATGGACACAACTTTATGGAAAAAATGCATGATAGAATAGAAGTTTCAAAATAAAATGAAAACAAATTAGAATTGGATAAATGGAAGAAAATGGATGCTAGAGGTTGTACCTGGAAATGGAAGGCAGCTAGTTGAACATTTACAGAAAGATTAAAGATCCACCAGGACCTCCATGAATCATGTTTGTGGACTGTAGGAGAATTCAGCGCCGCTAAAAACAGTCATGTTTATGTTTTGAATTAATCTGACTCCTGAGTGGTGTTTGCCAGACATGAAGAACCATCATCTTCCAGTGTGTTTGCACATTTCTTTCTCCAGATGAATAATATTTAAATTTGAACCACCTCATCCAATTTCTCTCTTGCTTTCTCTGCTTATTTATGCTGTTTTGAAGCTCGCTCTTCCACCGCTGCTGCCATCGCCTTGTCAGTGGCCGTCTCAAGATAACAATTAGTTCAATGAAGAGAAAGGAGGCTTTGTTGGATAAGAAAATTAGCCTGTTGTCATGGGGAAAACAACTAAGAGAATAGGGAAAATGCACTAATCAGGCACAACATTTAAAAAACCACCTGCTTAATTTTGCCAAGGTCCCATCTTGTGTGGTCTGTAAGGTTTGGACGGGGGGAGGGGAACCAAGACGTTGACAGCAGATCATTTGAATTCTGTGGTTTCACAGGTAAAGCATTGTTAGATATAATCCAACGGATGCTCAATCCAGTTTAAATATGTGGATTTGGAATTCTGGTTGAACATCCCGGTCTCTTTGCTGGGTTCCTTGAGCTGTTCCTGAGCAGTTTTTGCATTGCTGGGGAGATCGCCGCTATTGTGCAGGGGTGGCAAGTGACAAATTAACATCCGCATGGATGCCAGGATCCAATATATCCCAGCGTAACCTTGCACTATAATGAGATAATCACTGTTATTTTCTTCAGTTATCAGTAGTTTTAAGTTTTCAGATGATTGGTAGATATTTATAACTCTTCTCAGTGCTTTTGTAGCTTTGAATTTTAAATGCACGGCAAGGCACTTTCTGAAATAAATGCACCCACAAGCTTGCTAATATCCCCTACATGGGAAATTATCTGAAATACTCACTCCATCTCTTAAGTCTTTTTCTTTCTTTTTTGCTCTTCGAGCCTTCCCCATACTCACCCCCGCTCCCCATCTTTCTTAGTGTAATCGCTCCTAATTTCTCATCTTCAACATATGCAAGGCCAACAGCTTCAAACCAGCGAGCTGCAAGCCCAGCAGATAAACTCTTAGCTGATGGGGACTCTCGGCCAAGCACTGAGGCACATCAAAGGCCCTGATGCAATGATGGACTAAGGGAGGAAACTGGGTGCTTACTACAGCCAGCAGAGGTTTCTTCGCTTTGTGTGCATGTGTGTGTGTGTGCATCCCAGTCTCACATGAAACGTATCAACAGACAGCAAGTTTACCATTTACTGAAATACAGGCTACGTTTTCTCACAGCCGGTGGTGGCGACTAAAAATATTTGCTGTCCTAATTCAATAAGCCATTACTGGGACAGAGAGTGAGGGGGACCACATGCTTCAAAAGCCAGCGGTTTCCCTCTCCTTTTTTTTCTTTCTCGCTTTTATCCGCTGTTTACTGTACAAATGGAAAAATGGACGTCAATAAGCTCGTAAAATCAATACGTGCACTTACAAGCTAAATGCCGTCAAAAACAGCATTGATACTAATGGCCCCATCTGTTCATGCGGATACACACTCGAACACATCTTCTCATGGTTGGAAACTATAGCCTCCACTCTGGACCGACTGAATTATTGAGCAACAGGAAGCAGGAAGAAAAGATCCCACTGGAGCATATCTGTGTGTGTGCTGATAAGTGGTTTAGCAAGGGATGCCCTATTTTATGTGCTCGTTTATTGCAGTACATCGTCACATGTACACACGTGTATACACACATACATACCCATGTATACACTGATCAATAAGCTGCTAAACTTACAGAAATTCTATTTTTTCCATGGCAAAAGTATGTAACTGTATACAATACAAGATATTATTTTAAACTGGATAAGTGCTCTGTGCACTCTTCAGAAATTATAGTGATTTTGTTTTAAATATAGTGGCTTGCAAAAGTATTCGGCCCCCTTGAACTTTCCACATTTTGTCACATTACAGCCACAAACATGAATCAATTTTATTGGAATTCCACGTGAAAGACCAACACAAAGTGGTGTACACGTGAGAAGTGGAACGAAAATCATACATGATTCCAAACATTTTTTACAAATAAATAACTGAAAAGTGGGGTGTGCGTAATTATTCAGCCCCCTGAGTCAATACTTTGTAGAACCACCTTTTGCTGCAATTACAGCTGCCAGTCTTTTAGGGTCTGTCTCTACCAGCTTTGCACATCTAAGACTGAAATCTTTGTCCCATTCTTCTTTGCAAAACAGCTCCAGCTCAGTCAGATTAGATGGACAGCGTTTGTGAACAGCAGTTTTCAGATCTTGCCACAGATTCTCGATTGGATTTAGATCTGGACTTTGACTGGGCCATTCTAACACATGGATATGTTTTGTTTTAAACCGTTCCATTGTTGCCCTGGCTTTATGTCCTCCTATCCCATCAACTCTGACCAGCTTCCCTGTCCCTGCTGAAGAGAAGCACCCCCAGAGCATGATGCTGCCACCACCATATTTGACAGTGGGGATGGTGTGTTCAGAGTGATGTGCAGTGTTAGTTTTCCGCCACACATAGCGTTTTGCATTTTGGCCAAAAAGTTCCATTTTGGTCTCATCTGACCAGAGCACCTTCTTCCACATGTTTGCTGTGTCCCCCACATGGCTTGTGGCAAACTGCAAACGGGACTTCTTATGGTTTTCTGTTAACAATGGCTTTCTTCTTGCCACTCTTCCATAAAGGCCAACTTTGTGCAGTGCACGACTAATAGTTGTCCTATGGACAGATTCCCCCACCTGAGCTGTAGATCTCTGCAGCTCGTCCAGAGTCACCATGGGCCTCTTGGCTGCATTTCTGATCAGCGCTCTCCTTGTTCGGCCTGTGAGTTTAGGTGGACGGCCTTGTCTTGGTAGGTTTACAGTTGTGCCATACTCCTTCCATTTCTGAATGATTGATTGAACAGTGCTCCGTGGGATTTTCAAGGTTGGGAAATCTTTTTGTAGCCTAAGCCTGCTACAATAACTTTATCCCTGACCTGTCTGGTGTGTTCTTTGGACTTCATGCTGTCGTTGCTCCCAAATTTCTCTTAGACAACCTCTGACACCGTCATAGAGCAGCTGTATTTGTACTGACATTAGATTACACACAGGTGCACTCTATTTAGTCATTAGCACTCATCAGGCAATGTCTATGGGCAACTGACTGCACTCAGACCAAAGGGGGCTGAATAATTACGCACACCCCACTTTGCAGTTATTTATTTGTAAAAGATGTTTGGAATCATGTATGATTTTCGTTCCACTTCTCACGTGTGCACCACGTTGTATTGCTCTTTCACGTGGAATTCCAATAAAATTGATTCATGTTTGTGGCTGTAATGTGACAAAATGTGGAAAGTTCAAGGGGGCCGAATACTTTCGCAAACCACTGTAAATAAGGCACAAGTAAATTAAAAGATAAGGTAAATTCGCTCAGAATTCTGACTATCCTTGGAATCTTGACCTTTAAAATATTAATCTCAATATTCTGAAATTCTGATCCACAACCATCAACACCCAGAATTCTAACTTTATTCTCTTTAAATTTGACTTTTAGAATTTTGACAGTCAGATTTATGATGAGAAAATCAGAAGTCTGAGAAAAACATGGAGCAAAATTCTGAGAATTTAGTAAGAATTACAAGTAAAATAGTGAGAATTCAGAGAAAAAGTGAAATTCCTGAGAAAAAAATCGAATTCTGGGATTAAAAAAAGAAAAGGAAATTCTCTCCAAGGAGAAACGAGGAGAAACTTAATTCTGAGAATTAGGCAGAATTCCAAGTAAAATAGTGAGAATTCTGCGAAAAAAAGAATTCAAGGGGCAAAGTGATGAGATTAGAGAGATTAGTGAGAATTCCAAGCAGATTTACCAGAAAAAAAATTCAGAATTTAAAATCAAAATCAAATTCTAAAAGTCTGAGAATAATCTCAGAATTCTCACAAAAAGGTTATAAAAAAACATCAAATTATTCCTGTTATTAATGGTAAAGTCATAAATCTGAGCAATAATCTGAATTCTGAGAGAGAAAAAAAGTCATGATCCCAAACTTTTTCTATCGTTTTCTACAAAAGGGGACGATTCCTGTCGATGCAAAAATAAGTCAGGTTGGGTAGTCTATGAGAACATGACCCCACCTGTCACTTAATCTATAACCTTAAATCTAATCTGATCTGAATCTATGAATTTCTAATGAGTGTTTTGTTCTATATATTGTGTGTTTTATTAGCTAAACCCAGTGGGTAACAGATGAGGAACATACAAACATACATAAACTAAAATCATGATATTATTATCCTATCTATTTATTTATTATAGTGACACACCATTCCTTTCTATGACATGACTTTTCCCTAATTCATATGATTATGGGACTTGTATAAAATATTTATATACTCCATGTTGCCACTCACAGAGCCCTAAGCAATGTTTGTGTTTCACTGAGAGCGGTCCACTCGTCTAGGAGGAGCTAGAGAACATACAAACATAAATACATATGATCATTATAGCATGGTGATAAGTGGTTTCAAAAAGCCAAAAATGCTTCTCGAGGCTTTTCACAGGAATTTCAAAACCATAATAGCTACTTCCATATTTTATAGTCTATGAATACTGCATGCAGGGAGGTAAGGGTAGCCTGGAGGTCTTGAGCAGGCATGTCATGGTATGGGCAGACTGTCTTTTTCTACCCCCCTTTCTTCCTCTCTCTACCAGCCTACACTGTCTGTGCTTTCTCTCTCATCTCTCCTTTTCTCACCTACAGGTGGAGCTGGTTCTGAGGTCTTCTTTGCTCAGTCTTCGGGCTTCGTCAGTCGCACCTTTTCCTCGTTTCTCATACTGCTGTTGATTTAATGACCGACTCTCACGTCCATTCTCCACCAGATTGTTCTCCAGCTCTGACTTGTAATTTAATATTTGCTTTAAGCACCCTGGTTCTCAAACTCTGGATATAGAAGAATCTCCCCACGGTTTACCCGTCATCCTCGACGCCCAGCTTCACCTGTAAATTGGGCGTTCAGCCTGCCAATACCACTCACCTGTCTGACCACTTTCTCCACTTGGTGAATTTAACTGCTTGTACCTTCTTCAACTAACCAATCAAAAAAAAGTGGTTCGACCCACATCACTGTTTTGAGAACTCGTGTTTTGAACGCTCAAGCCTGGCATTAGCATTTAACAGGACATAAGCACGAAGCGAGTCTGAACGAGGACGCTGGGCTCTGGCACAGTTGAGGCACAGCAACTTGTCCATCACAATGTTGCCACACTGTAAAGCATATCCTACTTTATTTGTGTGTTGTCGTTGTTGTTTTTCAGTGGGACCCTATTTTTGAAATAACAAACATGTTGCATGAAATGAGACTTGAAATTATCGTTTGAGGTCACGATCCCAGTGAGAAGTAAGGTTGTTTTCTAACAGTCTCCAATGCAGTTAGACTTCTTACTGCAACCCCAGGTTCGTCGCGGCTTTACTTTTCAGACCTGAAGGCCATGTTTATCTTTTATATGCAGAAGTTACTGCTATATTCAACAGCGCAGCACTATTATTCCAAAAGCCCAGTAATATTAAAACACTAGTGAACTGTCTCAGGTATGAACAGTCATGGTTGGAGATTAACTTTTGCTCAGTTTAACAGAAATTATTTTTATCAGGGGAACCCGGTGTGTTCGATGGGTACGACAGTGCTATTGGTCCTTTCGTCCAATTGGATGACAATAAGAGACGAAACGTGATTCTCATGAACGTGATTCTCATGAATATGTAATAGGAAGATCATTTGGGAATCTATGTGTCTGTAAATGAAAACACCAGAAGAAATTAACTGTGTATTAGCTAGAAACTAAAACTGAATCTGAAATCTTCAGTCTACAAAAATTAGGCATCAACCTTTGATAATTCACTTTTTTAAAGGTTGATGCACTGGGATCACAGCAGCTCAAACTCCCTCTTCCCTGGTGTTTTCATCAAGCTCCTCCGAGGATATCATAGCAGATATCAGGGCCAAATGTAATACGGAGTACAAGTGCTCAGCGTGTTCCTCAGTGTCCCATTGATGCTAGATGTGCCGGAAAACCTTTGCAAGCATCCAAATCAGGTGGCTAAGGCATCTGAACTGACACCTTGCAAATGCAAAGGAGCAGCAGATGAATCTCGTTGCAGCTGCTCATACTGTATCTAATTCACACTGTCAGGTGCTACCCAGACCTCATGGCTTCAGTGGAAAGGATGGTGCTGGGGAGTTGGAGGGAGCTTGCATGCTGGGTGGGTGAAGCAGTATCTATCAAATAAAAACCTAACAAGCATACCGAACCTACAGAAAGCATCTGAGTGACTCTTGTATCAAGTTTCTAAACGTCTTTTTCCAAGAGGCATGATTTCCATGAGGCAAGTCTTTGTAAACGGACTAATTAGAGCTCCTCGCTATGTTTCGTGTCAGAGATGCAAAACAGAAACAGTGACGATTTGAAAAATATGCGTGTGTGCGTGTCACCAGGACAGTCTGCTGAATATCAAGAGCCATCACAGACAGCGGCGCAGACTGACAGGTATTGTGTAGATCAACAAACAGAGGGGCTTGTTTGTATCTCGAATGACAGCAAACAACAATGCTGCGCTGCTGAAGAACAAAACACCTCTACTTTCTACTGTCTCTCGTCTCGAGCGCCTGATAAGAGCCGAGAGCGTTACGGAGACATGAAGGCGTTGTGTGGGCCGCTGGAGAGTGTGGGATAAAAGCATTAAGGGTCCGTACACGTTGCAAGAAAAAGAAAAAGTCAGGAGATGAGCGCATGCTGCTGGTAAACCGAGACTGCTTCATTTTCTACGTCGGGTCACATGGTAGAGAAATGAAACTGAGATTGCAAACACGTTATAATTAAAGCTCCTTTTACAGTCGTGGTATAAAATAGAGATTTCTAAATGTTTAAGTTTTAACAATGTGGCTATAAATTAAAAGGTAACAGTCAAATAGTGGGGGGAGTGGGGGGGGGGGGGAGCATTCACACATTCACACAAGTGCTTTTTTTTTCTATTCCTAAACAGTTTTAGCCTAACGTTCACAGACTCCTGCTCCAATGGATGTATTTCTTCTTTTTCTTCTTCCTCCCTGAGCCTGGTTCCGCTGGAGGCTTTTTCCTGTTAAAAGGGAGTTTTTCCTTCCCACTATTGCCAAGCGCTTTCTCAAAGCATGTTATCTCGTTACGGTCTGTACCTTGCAATATAAAGAGCCTTGGGGTGACTTTACATCAGCTCATATTCAGCTTTTTGTATAAGAACTCTATATGTACAGTAAAAGTACAAATGATAGCAGATGGGTTCGCTCATCAGACTTTACTTCAGCTCTCCTATACTTCTCTTAGTAACAAATCCTGAAAGTAAGTCCAGGTGACTCAGCCTCCACATTTTTATCAAAGATGACTAATCGGTGTCCTCCTCCACATTATACCTTTCCTCATCCTGTCTTCGCTTCTGACACTGCAGCGACTGCCTCGCTGGTCTCAAACAGCCCCGAGCATCGCTGCAGGGGGACAGAGAGGAAAACAAACGCTTTGGATCAGAGGTGATTTACCAGCGAGGCAGTTTGCCCTTCACAGTCTGCTTATACCTGCGTTACTCCTTCCGTGCGCAGATGAAAATCTCATTTCTACAGAAGCCATGAATGAAAGGGTGAACATATATTATCAGTGTGGTGATGACACGGAAACAGAGCTAAACCCGACAGTTAAACCACGACAATGAACGATGCGGCTTATGTGTCAATAAAACAGATGGGTTGTTTGTTTGTTTTTTAACAAAATCCATATGTTATTTTAAGAGGATTTGTTAAACTTCAAGGATAATAATCATTCCAGACAACAGGTGCACTGGAGAGGCAACGACAAGACAACCTCCAAAGAGGTAAGAATTTTTGCAGGTGATGGCCACAGATCACTTTTTCATGTCCCAGTCACTGCTGTTGGAATGAGAAAACATCTGGGATTGGTCCCGACCAATCTCCTTCTGGTCCCGGATCAGGGGACCAGTGAGCTCCTGGACAGTCTGTGGCACCATTTGGTTGCATCAGATGGACCTATACTATACATAATGTCCCACGGCCCTTTGAGCAGTATATTAATGTGCGTTATGCTTTATGTTTACGTCTTTTTCTTACCCGGTGGCAAAGAAATGTCAGGGCAATTTTATTTTATTTAAAAAAAGAAGTCATAATCATTTGATAACCTTTTGGTGGTGATGGTAGGGTTGTAGTGTGTACCGAGGATACAAACTCGTGTTTCATTCATGCTGCTCGAAACCAGTTCTGTTAACCTCTTTATTCCACTAAAATCAAGCAATTTCATATACAGAAAATTCACTTAATGTTGTATTATTACAGCCCTCAAAATAATAGATCCTCCTATGAAACTGTACTGCACTAATGGACTAAAGTAACCAAGATGGATATCAGGACAGCTGTTGTGCAGAAATACCTTTATTCCCTGTTATCTTAGGGGGGGGGGG
>NW_024582453.1:1247424-1272056 GCF_018398535.1 Haplochromis burtoni
CTTAAATTGTATTACTATGATTTCCTCTCACTGCTTTCAGAAGTGGCTACAGCATAATGAGAAAAAAAAGAAAACACAGTTGATGCAATTTCTGGCTCTGGCTGTGAGAACGGTTAAAATGCAATCAGGTGAATCAGTGATGGGGAACAACAGGAGCCTGAGGCAACTGCAGGTCAAATCCCAGACCTCTCACCATCTCCTCACTCTAGTTGCTCACTGCAAGCTACAATCAGACAGCAGCTTCACAGGAAACACAGAAAATTCTTTTTTTTTTGGTCACAAGTAAACTTCAGACTTTGCAGGTGTTTTATTTGATTGGACGCAGCATGAAGGAACTATTAATGATAAATTAAAAAGCAAGTTGTCTGCACTTCATGCAGATTGTTACAGTAAAATATGCGCCACGCTTCTTTTGTGATAAACAAAACATTCAGACTACCTGTGGAACTTAATTTAGATGAGACTGTCATATTACTGTTTTTGTGGTGCTTTTAATTAAAGTGCCTGTAATTCCCTTTTAAAATGTGTCGGTGTATGTTTTTAAATGTTGGACCCCAGGAAGACTGGCTTGTGCAATTTGCTAAACTTAATTACACACAGAACCCCTGCAGTTAAAAGAGGATGTTAATTCAAAGAGCATGAAAAGGACTAAGCTGCACTTTGTGCCCTGCTTGAACTAATACCATGTTTGATTTTCCAAAAACGTAGAGGGAAATGGTACAAAAGGCGCCGAGATCAGCTGATCCGTTGGAGGGAATGTGCTGCTGCCGCCGCAGTAGGTGGTCGCGTAAGTGTCATCGCTTTAAAAGTGACAAACTTCCTTTGGTATCTGCCCTCAAACTGTTAAAAGTCAGGCTGATTTATTCGAGCTAAAGGGGGATGTCTGGTCAGATGCTTAGTTATATATGTACCTATAGCTGTTGAATTTGTGAAGGACTGCCGGTTTCTGAAACAACATTACACTTAGAGGCCACTTCCTTAAGTACGCCTTGCTAATTTAGGTGACATCACACAGTTGCAACATATTTCCACATGGTCTGAAGCGATTCCGTCACATCCCAAAGGTGGGCAGGAGGGAGGGGCTTTACTTAGGACTAGCCGGGAGAACGGGAAAGAAAAGAAACAGCTAGACTAGACCAATGATGTCAGCATCGAGTTTTAAAGTGTGGGGAAGTGAGTTAAAGAATAGACTAGCAGCCAAACACCCAGAAAAGCACAGGTCCATGATTACCCAGCTTTACCGAAATGACACACAAGCTTCATATCTAAATGCACTGATTAGACATCTTTCACATGCAGGTGAAAGATGGCATGAGTGTATATGTGCTGACTAGAGTTCATCGTACTGTATGCTGTATGCATCAGTGAGGAAAATGATAACTGATAAATGCAAGTGAGGATATTCCAATATCTACAATACACAAATAAACTGACAGCACCACAAAATCGACACAGCATTTATTTATTTATTTCAGAAACCTTAATACTGTGATCACTGCAAATGTCTTATTCATACCTTTACATTTTACAAAGACAATGGATCTGGGATGTAAACAGTATTTTCAATTGTTTAAAACGTATGGTCCTCTTAAAATAGTGTGCTTTGTTTCCAGTCAGAGCGGATCACCTCACCGTTTCCTCTGTTCTTCCAGCAGGAGCAAAAAAAACAGATCAAGACTCAGCAGTGCAGGGCTGCGTCTCCGAGCTCTGGGAAACCTTCCTCCCCTGCTTCAATCACTGAAACCCAGCATCCCTACAGTTTACACAACGTACGACCTCCTCTCGTCTGATCAGTGATGCTTGAGGAATAAAGTTATAAAGCACCTGTTTGTCAGGAGCTGCACTGGCAGGGAAAACTACAGAGCAACATTCTAGACAAGGTTGCACAGGAATCCATCAATTCACCCTTTTTATATCCAAAACCTGTAAACACTATGCTTTTTTTCTTTAATGTAAAACACATTGTTGTGCAAAGAATCTCAAAAATAAGATATTGCAAAAAAAAAAAAAAAAAGAAAAGAAAAGAAAAAGAACATCTGAACATTCAAATTTGTGATATCCTTCAGTGAAGCAGCAAAAACAACGCTGAGGAGAGAAAACCCACGTTCACTGCAAGGTAACAAAGACGAGTGAAACCCCAGACTGGCTTACGTTTGTTTCTGACTTAGTATAAACTGAATCTAACATCCAAGTTGATGCACACTTTTAAAGATGCAAGCAAAACATCTGCACTGCACGTTCTGTCATTTGGCCATACTTCATTTAAAATACAAAAAAAAAAAAAATTAACCTTGACCACTTTCCTTTTACAATAAAACATAAACATTGCTTTTAGTTAATTTAATCATTTTAATCATTGATATAGTTTTGGACAGAAACCCAGTGTACATGGTATATAATTTACAGTCAACACTTTACAGATAGGGGCCCATTTGCGCCAAGAGGACTCACCTTTTTTCATTAATATTTCAAGGATTTCACATTAGTGGATGACTCGTTTTCACAACGGGCCAGCTTGAAAAACTTAAATTTAAAAAAAAAAAAAAGGGGGGGGGAAAAGACCAAATCTGGTGTTGACCATCTACTGGTGGAACTGTCGTCCACGCAGACTGACGGGAGATTCCTAAAACAGAACCAAAACTTTTGCTAACAGTCCACTCGTGTCTCTGCGAAACTGCAGAGCTTAATGAGCATGTCGGTTATAGTAAACATATTTCTTTAGGCTCGTTTATATTCTCTTTACATTCAGACTGGGAGATCATTTGTGCCGTGCGCTGCAGGGCTTCTAATTGCATCAATGTGAGATGCAAATTTACTTGGGGCGAGTCAAAAACTTTAGCGCAGGGGGAATTAAGGCTTTCGCCAAGTTTAAATGGACACGCTTAGGCTTTGACCTCAACGCCCCTGTTGTCGTGTCAAACACCCAGCTGTGACTCTTGCTTGTGTTGTAAGCAGCTTTGTGATGTGGGGGAAGAAAAAAAAAAAAACCTGTCTTCCGGCACACTTGTATTACAGGGGCCAGTGGCTCAAGTAATTGAATGCAAAGGCACACACGCAGACAGACTTCCACAAATACTCGTCACTGTGTCGGGAGGCTGGCCTGACTGACTGAAGAGGAGAAATAAGCATTTGAGCAAATGAAAGGATGAAGCCTCTCAGCCGAGTCGACGACTGTGAGTGTGAACTCAAATTAAAATCGTATCTGGTGAGTGCGTGCGTGTTACTGTACCAGGTGTGCTTATCTTTCAGGATGAAGGAGAAGAGCCTTTCCCTTTTATCTGTTCCCCAGGTGCTGTTTCAAAGGCATGTCCCTGCTCTGCCTCGGAGTAAATGACCAAGATAAGTGACTGTAGGCACGGCTGGATTGACTGATGTACATTCACACGACGACAACACACACACACACACACACACACACACACACACACACACACACACACAGGTACAGCTGATACTGTAGCCCCCTCCTAACAGATAGCCACATATGCAATTTCTGTTGATTCCTCACATTCCTGACATAAACTGAACCTGAGGAAAACTATAAATGCTCTGCAGACACAACATCCACACACACTCACACACAGACACACACACCTTAGGTCTGCTCCTTTTTTATCAAAAATACACCTGTGATTGTCTCTCAAGGTTGGCTTCTGATTATTCCTCCTGTCCTGTTTGTGTGGCCTCCACGGTTTGATGTCTGACTGATTGCGGAAGAGGCGTTAGAAAAATACAGAGTGACTGGCAGCACATTTACAAATCATGACATTTCCACTGGTCACCACTAGAGGGCACTGTAAGCAACACGACAGCAGGCTTGGGCACCACAAAATACAACAGAATACAGAATAAAAACCATACAAGTCAGGCTTTAGCCAGAATTAAGAAAGAAAGCCATTTAAATAATATAGCTAGTGACCGTTTGTCTTGAGGAACTAAACACTGATGTCAGTTGTACTATACGAATAGAACAACGTATTTATTGGATTATAATACAAGGAAATAAATAAACCTGGGGGAGGAAAAAACAACACTTTTCCCATCTCATTAATGTCTCTGTCACTTTTAATCAGCAGCTGTCTCTGCAGACAGTGGGATGATGTTTAGAGTTCTCACTTTCCTTTTCCCCCCTCACAGTTCAGTGGGAAAGGATAAAGGCTCTTGTGCAGCACAAATCGGCAGCCTTGTAAGCTCCAAATCATCTTTTCCCACTTTAAGCGTCTCTTAAGAGAGTCCTGACTTCTTCCTATTGCTTTTAAGACACATATAATTAGGAGGGACCAAAGCACTACGGATCAGTCCTGGGTTTTTTTTGTATTCTTTTGGTTTTTTGTTGTTTTCTTTTGTTTTTTAAGTGGCATCGCTTGCCGATGGCTTTTAAATATCCCCCTCTGTCAGGATGTTGTAATCCAGATTTGACTGACACGAAAGAGAGAAAGTGAGATCGAGAGAGAGAAAGAAAAAGAGAAACTGTACAAATCCCTCCTGTGCTGAAGCAGAGCGACCTGTTTCCGTGTGGGTGGCTGCGGTCGAACAGCCAGAGCGACCGTCCGGTGGTTTGAGCCTTCGAGGGGAGGGCACGCAGGTGTGAACGAAGTGAAAACCTCTCACGTGTCCTCTGCTCTTGTGGTTTCAGATGATCGTTTCTGTATGTGTGTTTGCATGCGGTCGTTTGTGTTCCAGTAGCTGGACCGGCAGATTGATGGCGTACCCGTCTTGACTTTGCGGGACCATTTTTAAGAGACTTTCATTCAGATCACCGTGGTGTCTCTGTAACGCCACCCCACCCATCCTGTGGCAGCTGAGATTTGGCATAAAGGACTCGAGTCCCCTTTTAGAGCAGCTGGGCATCATTTAAAAAGACTTGCTGGGAAAAAATATTTAAAAAAAAAAAAAAAAAAACAAGAATAAATGTCCTAAAAAGAGAAGCACATCCACGTGGAACAAAATCTACAGATAGGAGGCGGAGCTTCTTTGCGTGCACCGCTGGAACAACCGCAAGAGGCAAAGTCGACTTCTTTAGAAGGTGGAGGGTGTGAAGTGCTTTCTCCTTGTGGGCAATTTAAGAAAAGAGATTTTGTCACACGAGAGAAAGACAAATTCAACAGCTCTCATAGGTGAGAATGACACCCATTTTCTTGAGTGTCATCTTCCTAAGTTTAACAGAGGGTCTGCGAGGAGAGACCGAGACTGGTCGACGGCATTACCCACTGATGGCTGAAGCCAATGGAAGATGGTTGACGTATTCAGCATCAGGATAATTCAAGTCCAACAACAACAATCTCCCGTTTCCTCGTGAGTGTCGATCCTCCTCTGCCTCTTTATCCAGAGTGTGTGTGCGTGTGTGTGCGCTCATGTTTGCATTTGTGTGCATGTGTGTAGGTTAAAACGTGGAGGTGGGAGTCAGTTCATGTCGATGGTGTTGAAGACCCACTCGGTGAACTTCTTGAGCTTGGCAGCAGAGGTCTGGGACTCCTCCTGCAGTCTCTGGTTGTCCTCCCAGAGTCTCTTGATCTGAGCCTGAAGCCTCACCTTTTCTTCCCGCTCCTGCGGAAAGTGGAGAAAGGTGGGGTTAAATTACTCGTTTTCATTAACCCGTTATTAAGCAATTAACAGTGGACAAAGTTTTTCTTAAGCAATCAATTCAATCTCTGCTGTGTTTATGTAAACTAAATCTCGGGCCTGCAGACAGCGAGTCGCAGCTAGATAGAAGTTTGTGATTTTGTAAACAGATATTATCAGCTGACATTTTAAACCCGAAGACAGCACAACGAAATAAACTCCGAGTTGGGTGCATGAACATAAATATTGAGTCTCAGTCTAGGAAGGTAAAGAACACACTGAAGGAAACAATAAAACTGGAGCGAGCTGCTGTCAGTCAGCTGCAGTCGATTGCTGCTGGGGTGAGAGAGGTACGTATTAGCTTTCTTGGTGTCAAACTGATTTCCTGTCATGTTAAAAGTAAGAAATGTAGAAAAGCTTTGCAACATTTCACAAGACAGCTGAAAGTTTCCCAAGAATTGCGTTACACGTGAATCGCAAACCGCAGCAGTTTTCTGAGTGAAAACTTTTCCCTGTTACAAAAGGTCAGGCTCAAAGAGGGGATGGTGAGGGAGCTATAAGGTGATTCAACCACCTGACTCGTGGTTTCTAAAGCCTGAGTGGACTGTACCACTGGAGAAGGGGGTGATTAGTGATAGTCCATCCTTTTTCTTCACTGCTTTTCCAATTAAGCATGGTGGGAGGCTGGAGCGAGCTCTCATAGGGCAAAAGGTATCCTACCTTTTATCCTACCTATCCTAACAGGACTATCAGAGTTTGTCGCTTTTTGCTGTGATGTTTAAGTTAATATACTATATTCCATAAAGTCGAAAGTTACAGGACTATGATTTATTCATATCATCAATAACCTTACGGCTAACTTTAGGGGAAAAGCCATATTTTCAGCCTATGGGCAGAGGTGTCTTGTATTCTGCTGCTTCTTTGCTATTTGCTTACACTCTGGCGTTTGATGTATTTCACCATACTCGTAACTCTCAGCCGCTTCAACCTCACTACCAAACACGAAGCATTAAAAGTACAAATCATGACTTTATGGTTAGTATTTGGTGTGAATAAGGTTCTGACCTGTGTGGTGTGCAAAAACAGCAGTAACTGAAATATGGACATGAACTATAAAACACTGGACGAGTGAACAGGAAACATGGGAAACTTTTTCCAGGTGATTTAAACGTTATCATTTTAGTGGCCGCAGTGAAACTTGAGTCAGCAGTTAGCAACAACAACAAGCAGCAGAGTGGACCCAAGAGAACAATAGAAACGCTCAACTGCTGACTTTGTATATTCTTTTGAAAACAAAATATTTATTTACACCACCCGCTCCACGTTCCACTGTATACAAAGGCAACTGAAGTCTGTGTCTTTCATTCACACTTCAAAATAAGAGGGGAACCAAAAATGATTCTTTTAGCGCAGCACCGAGCAAAAGTTTGCACAGGACTCAATGCAGTCATGTGAAAAAACTAGTTTATCCTTACAGTAAGAGGATAATGTGTCACCAGGTGCTGCTAAATCTGATTGGCTGATCATCAGTTTGAGCATCTCTATAAATTCTTCTAGAAAAGCAGATTTTTGACAGTTTGCTGGGTTGGAGCGTTCAAACATTTCACTGATAAGACATCAGCAATGATCTTAGAGAAGCGCTTCTTACTGCCCATCAATGCCATTTGCAAACAATTTGAAGACCGTCACTCGACAGTGAGAAAGATTATGCACAAATGCAAACATTCAAAACAGCTGCCAATCTTCCCAGAACTGAACGTCCCAGCAAATTCACCTCAAGGTCAGACCGAGTAACGCTCAGAGAAAAACCCTGGAGCTACAGGCCTCAATTAGCATGTTAAATGATAAAGTTCATGACAGCACAATTAGAAGAAGACTCAACATCTATGGCTGTTTGGAAGGGTTCCCAAATGAAAGCCTTCACTCCTGGAACAATGTCCTTTAGACAGATTAGAATAAAATGGGACATGTTGGGTAGGGCTGTTATAACGATATATATCGGATGAAGATATAAAAACGTCTATCGTTTGTTTCGTGGTGTCGCAAAATAAACTGTTTACGGCAATATTTTTTCACCGTTTTGATGGTCACTGTAGTGGCTATATTAATTTCTTAAAGTTCTCTCTTTCTCTTATATGTAATATAACCACACTATGGACGGACAAGCGCCTGTTTTTATGCGTTGTCGTTAGCAACAATGACGGTAACACCAAATGTTACATTTTTGTGATTTATATCGTTATCGGACGATAGAATTCTTATATCGGGATATGAGATTTTGGTCATATTGCACAGCCCTAATGTTGGGCCGCCTTCTTTCTTTCTTTTTTTTTTTTTCTTCTCTTCTCGCAGGACTGTATATATTTATTCAAACTGTGTGTCATGTTTTAGGTTCTGTCTCACCTTCTTCAGGTCCTCCTGAAGCATCTTCACCATGGCCTCCAGCTTAGTCACTTTCCTCTCCAGCCCTATATGTCCCTCACTGCGGCAAGAGAAGAAAGTCAACCTGAGTAAACACTGCATACATCTTTGAAGTGGAATTTTATTAGCAACAAACTCTTGTTTACCCTGTATATTCCAGTTCTACTGGATACTGAATTCAGTTAATAATCTATATATGTACACACACCATCTGCTTCTTGTATTATCTGGTTAGACGTGAAACTTCTTTTTGTTGCACTGATAGTTAATCAATTTCATTTTAAAAAGTCTAATTCCCAAACCAAACCAACTTTGTCACATAGTATATGCAACATTACAGGTAGGCAGTACTCCGTTAACCTGCTCAGCACCTCTGGATCTTGTAATTTCTCATTCTGTGCAGCTGGATGGCTTTAGCTCATTTGCTTTGTGAACTTGTTTTTCATGAAGGAAAATAGGACAGTAATTTTATCTTTTGTCTGCAGTCCTGAGGTGATGTGTGTTCGCTGCACATATCTTCCATGTGAACATTTAACACAGACTACAGCGTGTGTGTTGTGTGTACCTAGACGAGGGCCGTGACAGTGGAACAGGCTTCAGCTCTATGTGAGACTGCTGTGGACTGGAGGTGCCGCTGCTCCGGTGGTTTGAGTCACCAAAAACAAAACTTCTCTGGACTAAAAGAAGACAGAAACGTGAGGGCAAAGAATACCAAGCGTTTGCTTTAACTACTAGTAAAAGCAGGAGAACTATACCATAATGTGTGTTTCGCTCATTCTCAAAGGTATTGGCCACGTCCACCAGGTGTGTCCATTCGAGGGGACTGTCTCTGTCTGAAGAAGGGAGGGGCATGAGCTCCTGAGGGAGAGGTCCACGATGACGCTCCACCAAATCCACCAATGATGTGTCAGATGCCGAAAGGTCACCTGTTAAATTAAGTTTTGAAAAGTGATTTTTCCACACTTTTGAGCATTTTTATTGAAAAGAGGGGACAGTAGGAAAAAAATAAAATAATTTAGGTTTAGCCTTCGCTGTCATTTTCACATAATATTAAGAGATATGGTAACCAAATATGTCCTTGGCAAATATAAGCACCTCTTAGTTCTGCAGAAAACATAATGAGCTGCGTTGCATTTATTCAAAGCACCCTTATTTACCTGCTAATTATTTTCTAATGCATTTGGTTATTTCCCATTGAATAACAGTAACAACTATCAGCAACAAATTATGTCTTCAGTATATAAAGCGAGCTGCCAGCCTTCTACTCAAGCTTACCATGCAGTTTGACTCCCAGCTTATAGGAAGGCCGTCTAAGGGGCACGCCACGAGTGGTGGGCGAACGTGGAAGGGTGGAGCAGCTGAAGAGAACGTCAGCGGCGAGAGCCGGTTCAGGAATGGTGTCGCTCAGGGAGGGAAGGCGCTGGCCACGATAAATGCTCTCATCTGATAGAGTGCGATGGAGCGAGCGACGGCGGCTGAGAGGCTGCTCTGGTGGCGACTTCTGGCTATGCTGCGCAGGGTGAAAGTGAGCAGGTGTTACTTTAATGATCACATTTACTACTGCACAGAGTCTGCTCTGACACCTGTGTGAGACCAGGGGCTGCAGTGCTGGTCTACATCAGCTACAGCCTCTCTCCTGTTTGATCTGCTGCCAAAAAACATTCGCCACACATCAAATACATTTTTTTCCCCCAACGATGTGCAGGTGAATGACCTATTCTAGCTACAAGCAGACGAGCATTAACACCCGATTTTTATGTTTGATATTTGACCTTTGCTTTTACAATTGTACCACTGCCTGCGAAAAGCTGAAGTGGCTGCGAAGGTGGACGGAACAAGCAAAGACTGCAAATTGAGCTTTCCAAGTGAATTCACTCCACTCACCTGACAAATTCTCTGAAAGCTGTGCAAACTTTTATAGTAGCTGCTTTTGGTCTTAATGGCAGACATACCTTTTCTTTATGTTTTCGTGGTGGCGGGGGACTGTCTGGAGCACTGTGCCTCTTCACATCTTCCTCCATTGTAGACTTTGCGTGAGTCTGGGGCGAGTGCATGTCTCTCAGAGATGGCCTGGCTGCCGGGGTTGGAGCCACGTCTACTCCACTTTCTCCTGGAGATTTCCTAAGACACAAACACACACGCGCACACACACACAGTCAGTAAAAAGGCGGTTGTGAGAAAATTATGTTGCACTGATAATGTTTTATATAATGACACAGAAAATAAAGATATGTAGCCTTTCAATGGGAAAAAAAAAAAAAAAAAAAAATCACATTCAGGGTCTGCATTATAGCATTTAATGCAATACTCTCTTGAGCCACAAGGGGGTAATCAAGTAGTACACATGATATTACATGAAAACCATTAATGTAAAAATTGTAGTAGTACTAGTTGTAGTAGGATTAAAAGCAGTCTGCCAAATGAAAGCACTGCTATAAATCAGAGGAAAGTTCAATTTGAAACGATGAGTATAAATGCAGTAATGCAAGGGGAAAAAGACAGCCACAGTGGCAACATTAGGCATCGTTCATTAGACACTAATGTGGTTGGGAATAAAGTGAGTTTTAATGCACTGTACTATGCCCAATGAACCATCTGAAGGATTTGCCAAATTTAGAAAAATCTGACCGGAACATCTTTCACCTGTTAATTTGTTCCATTTCTTCATTATTAACCAACAGCCTGAAAAAAAAAAAAAACTCACCAGGATCAATAACTTCTTGTGAAAGTTAACACTGAGCTGACACAAAAACATCCAACTCTCTTTTACAGAGGCATTTAAAGCTCAAAAACCTCTAGAGGAATTATTGATAACATATAACTTTAATAATTTATGTAACTTTTCATATCTCAAATACACAGTTTGAATAACAATTCAAGACTTTTGTTGTTTTCTACTTTCTGTATAGTCCTTTCATCCTTACTTGCGCGTGTCTCCAAAGTCGACAGAATTGATGGTGGAGCCGGGCTTCCTCCAACCAATCAGGTACTTGGACTGAGCTCCTTGGCGCGGGTAGAAGCTCTTGGGCCCAGGGGACACTGAGGACTGAGATGAAGGGGAGGTTGCCGAAGAGGACGACTCCTCTCTGGGAGAGCTGTGGCCCGAGTGGCGAGCACTGATGGACAGAGGAAACAAACAGGATGTGGAAATAGTAATGAAACATATGTACACAAGTTGCATCATAATCCTCACTAAAAAACAACAACAACAAAAATACATCTTAAAGCAAAGACAGGCTTTTTCTTTTAAACCCAGATCTGTGCATTATTTAGGCAAGAATCTTAATGTTTTTATGTTTTAAGAAGTCAAGCTTGGTCTTAGGTCAAGCAGTAATACAAAATTCAGCAGTGAGACATCTTTTATCAAGGAATTTTGAGGTAGGGCATATATTATTCAGTTATAAATGGAAAACTATATGAAAGTATCACCTGCTGTCAAGCCAATCTTGGCAAGCTCATTCTGCCCCCCCTTTTCTTTTGCCCTCCATCACTGTGACAGAATACAAATGTAGTTTTAATGCTGGACACATGATACCGAAGTCATGAGGTGTAACTATCATTACTGGTGATTTAAGACTCTTCAAATGAGAAGAGCAGGTCACTGGAGTTCCTTCAGATCTTCACATTAGCTTAACTTAAAAAAAAAAACTTGGCATGTGTAGAGGGAGTTAAAATTACTCTTTAAGGTTGGCTTCACGTTTAAAAACGTGTCTGTGGATGCAGTTTGCAGTATAAAAGTACTTGAGCATGTTAGGTGAGGGTAAAAAAGGTTCTAGGTTTGAACCAGTCTAAAGTTGCTTATCAGGTTAACTGGTAAACCACCAAAAACGATCCGGTGGTTGAAATTCTGTAGTTAATCAGCTGATTCCTAAGATGGAAATTGGCAAACAGAGGGACTAACACACAAACTTCAGTGCTTGTATCACATTTAAAAGATTATTTCTGTTATCTCATGCACTACAATGACTGCAGCAATCAGGCAAATACTGAGATAATAAATTATGAAATGGATGAGGCCAGATCTCAATGCATAACTGAAGCTCGATTAGTTATAGCTGTGAGATGAAACATATTTTGAATGAACCAATTTATGTTATTCATTGTCAATCAATGTTAAACAACTTGAGTTTTTTTTAGTGTATTGTGGCTAAGGGATCAGTTGCTTATCCTATCAAGGTAAGAGTGACAGGACAAAAGTGGTAAAGCTGAGTGAGCTGCACAAATACAGTTAATGCAGGTTTAATCATGTAGATTTATATTTACTCAGTCTATTCATTACATCACTTCTGCTTTCCCAAGCTGTCAAACTCAATTGTGTCATTGTCACTCTGACCCAATCATTTTCTTCTGAATTATCATTTCACGCTCTCATTCATCAAACCCACCTCCTAAACATTTCAGATCAGAGATCATCACCTAAATCTCCAAATGCTTCATCACCACCACCACCAGCATCTTGGGTTTGGGTCTACTTCCTACCATTGTTGGACTTTGCTGTCAAACTCTCTACTTTAATAGATTTAATTCAGGTCTTTCAAACAATTACTTCTTAGTGAAATGTGTTTATTTGAAAACAGTATGATGATGCATTCGCCATCTGCTTCTAGAAGCAGTTTACCTCAACCTCAGGTATGATCATGTCATCACGTTACGTTCTAGGTGCAATTCTTAGGCTTCAAGGTGAGAAACAACAAATGGATTACAGTGTTTGTGATCATTAGCTGTATGCAATTGAATCAAAAGTGGGATCTCTTCTCAAATCTGTTTTTCTTCAGTGTTTTACAAAAGCTTTAACCATCCAGCGTTTTCTAAGAAGAAGCTAAAACATTTTTCTTCTGTCAGGAGTCTTAATCATATCACAACATTTTTCTGGAAACTTCCACCCTTAAGCCTGCACTCCCTGCCTTAGAGGACAAGTTTAATAGTGAAGCTTTAGGTTTTACACCCACACCCACCTTGAGTGAGATCCAGTGTCACTCAGGCTGTAGGTGCTGCTGTCTCTAACAAGGAGGTGAGTAGGTGGACTTCGACCTGTTCCATCCATGCTTCTCTCTCCTGGAGGGCCAGGGGACTCGGCAGCAGCAGGCGACCTCTCGAGCATCCTGCGGCCTCCCTCGGTTGGACTGTGCCATGGGGACGCTGACCTCTCCCTGCTGTCTCTGCCTCCACTGGGAGCCAGCAGCGAGGTGGTGCTGCCGTGGTGAGAGTGGGGGTGGGCGTGGTGAGAGGCTCCAAAAGAGCCGCTGTCGATGCCGCTGTCGGCCGAGGCGCCCTGGAGGTAACCACCTCCTCCCAGGCCATTGGGTTCTGGATCACCCTGGTCACCACTGGAGCCCCCACCAGTCCCCATATCATACCATTTGTCGCTGTCGCTGTGGCCCCCACTGGAAGTAGTGCTGGATAGTGTGTTACTACTGGAGTGACCAGAGTAAGGGCCATCCGACTGCATAACGACAGATAATAGGGATGAGTACAGGGAAAATGATAAAATATTCTGGTTATACAAAAAAGCCTAAATGTTCATGTTACATCACCATCATGTCAAAAACCATGTAAAGCCTGACCTGGCTGCCCTTCTTCGGGGACAGGTGGATGACTTGCTCTTGCCTCTGGATACGAGGAGCTCCCGAGTATCCTTGACCAGACTTCGAGACTGGCGCCTCTGCAATAAATAGACCATTACACACAGCTGGGGTTGGTGACAAACACATGAGAGCAAACCCTGTGGCACAAACATCGTTGATGAATACACACAGAAGTTATGTTCATTTGCATATATTTTACTACTACAGCAGTTGCGCTTCCGAGAGGTTCACGACACTGACACGGATTTTATTTTGCTTTTGCCATGTCCATGAACAAAAACCCACATCACTTGTCAGCAAAAGCCAAGCACATCAAACACAAATTTGTCCCCAGATGGTCCCTGCTGGCTTTGTTTGTTCTGGGCAAGCTGTGCCGCGTGAGAAAACGTGTGTATGTGTCCCGAAGCAAAACTTGGGGTATAATTGGGACTATTGTATAATCCTGTGGATGTTATGCAACAAGACCTACAGAGAAGGCTGCTAATGACCACAGCATCATGACAGAGGGAGTAAAGAGAGATATCATAACATCTGCTGGAATGAATCTAGAAATGTAGATTCAGTCGCACAAAAATCTGCAAAGTTGCACCACAGCCCACGGGGCTCTCCACTAATAAAGGATGTAAGCACGTGTGCATGCCTGCTTTTCAGGAGTGCACGTGTTTATATACAAGCATATGTGGGTATTTGTGTATTGTTTACTTTCTGAAGAGTTACCCTTTTAAGCTAAATGAAAAGTCATGACAAATGGCAATTTCTCCATGAATTAACCATGTAATTACTCTGGTGGAAAGCCCTTTTGAAGCTAAAGGGTAAGCAAATGTCCTGTTTGTGTGTGTGCATAACAAAAAAAAGTATGCATTCTGCCCGCTGCGTGACTCGTGTTATTTCTGGACATAACATGACCACATAATCGTTGCTGAAGACTGGCAGGTCAAAGGGTGAAAATGGAAGGAAGAGGAAAAGGACAGATCTCTAAACCACAGAGAGAGCAGACTGTACAGTGCAGGGCCAGACACTTGGCTGACTCTGGCTGCACTGGACCAGTTTACATTGTTCCACCCTGACCAGTAACGACATAAGTGCTATGAACAACCACAAAATGAAAGACTAAAGCCTTTAACTGTGATTGTGGCGGTCAGGGACAGGTTGAGAACATGACTGAAACTAGGCTGGTCAACAATCAACGAAAGCAACATCCTGCTGGGAATCAAAGGAGCAGCGGGGGGGGTTGGAAGCCTTTGTGGGATTCAGAGCTTTAATAAAAGAAAGGTCCCAAAAACAGTGCATGGGAGAATACTTTCAATTAAATGAAAGGGAATGTACAACATAATAAAAAGAAGTTTGAATGGGAGGCAAAAACAAGCAGCAGTGGAGAATGAGGAACAGACTGAAGGGAGGGAGGGAAGGAAAGGCGCACAGTGACTAGGGTGGCCAACTGTGTTGACAGGAAAGAAAGGAATTTCTCCCTTTTCTCTTCTTATTAAGTCGTATAGAACAGAAAGGAAAATGACAAACAAAAAGCCACTTATTGTACCCAATGTCACCGTTTGAACACCTTTCTGATCCCTATTCAATAATTCTCCCCTTCCTTCGCCATTTGTCTCATTACGTTTCCACCATTTTGTTTGCAGAGACATTAAGACCTTCTCAGTGAAGGCAATATAATTCACAGCTTGCAGAGGCGAAGGAGGTGGAAGAGGAGTGGAGTGAGGGGGGAGTGGAAGGGAAGCGCTGTGGCTGCTGTCAGAGTTTTTATCTCTATGAAAAAGCTGCTGCTGCAAAGAAGAAGAAAAAATGTCACCGGCAGACGAGGTAGATGAGGAGGCGCACACACACACAAACACCACTCACACACTCTTCAAGATACCTGTCATTTCAAAGAAATTAACCACCACAGATAAATATGGATGATTTCTTTCCAGTGCTGTCTCCTCCTCCGCCCTCAAAACTGAAAAGCCAACTGCCCTGATGTCTATAAAAACACGTCCACAGGCTCACATTTATGCTGCGTTTTATGTTTACACTACTGATAGTATTAAAATACGCCACAATTTGCCAAGACTTTACAGCGCACTTAATCCCAACATACCTGTTGACCCGCGTTCGGCTCCTCCCCCTTCATCCATCCTGGACCAACTGGAAGAGGACTTTCCACCTGACCCACTCTCTCCAGCCACCTCTCGTCTCTCCCCAGACATCGGAGAGTGGCGATTGCTTGCAAATCTAGGAAACGAGTGCACATGCACCAAATTAAACCCCCCTTTTTAAAGTTACTTAACTGTGTTTTTACTGATTAAAAATACAGGGGAAGGAATGATAGAAAAACAGAGCATTAACAGAGACAAAGACCTAAATGCTAGCATCTCACTCTCCTACAGTAATGCCATATGCTGTTACGGTTGTAAAAAGATTATACTTCAAGCCAACTTTTTTGTATATAGCAAAAAATATATACACACATATATAAAAAATTTAAATAATTTATGTCACAACGATGCATAAATACATAAATCAGCTTCTTAAATGTAAATGAGTCTTAAACGTCTGTTTAAAACGGTATATCAACCTGTTGCTTTTTGTTGGTTTAAGACATATTTTATGACATCTACAGAAGAGAAGCGATAAATACCTGACCATATGTCAGAGTACACAGAGCGCAGTGGACTTTCTATCATTGATGAATGAAATCACAAATCCCTAAAGGCAGCATAAAACTTTGTAGTGAGAAGAAACTGGGGGTTTTTGTACATAAAATATGCAGTCACTATCCATAAATCGCATCATAACCACATATTCTTCCTTACTGCTCAGGCATGGACTTCTGTCTCCAGTGAGCAGAGCTCCCAGAGGCGTCGCTGGAACAGGACAGGTTGCTGGGAGAGCTGCGGTTATGAGGGGAACGGCCTAGCGCCAAAGATGAGGCCAGGCTATAGCTCTCACTGCCTGGAGACATCCTGGTGTAGGACAGAGAAACAGTAAGAATTTATCTGCTCATGAAAACATGAAGGTTTTTGGTTTTTTAAGCCAAAAGACTATAAAAGTTCAATTTTCAAAGTTCAGGAAAATTTCGATGGATTTTTATTTTGTCCCAAACAATCAATATGGGGGAAAAAAAGTCTACTTCTGAAGCGCAGAAGCGCTCATTATACGTAAAAATGTTTTATTTTCAGCAAAGGTTAAAAAATAAATAAATAAAACCTATTACCCAGGAAAATATGGACTGTAATACAACTGATCAGTTAAACAGCTGGAGGATTCTGGCTTTCGCAGCACATATTTTCCAGTTTGCTCTCTCTTTAGCAAACCTTTCCCAGTCTCCTTCAACATAATACGGTTTTTCAATCATACATACTTAAAGAGCCAACAAGCTCTAACCTCTTGGTGTCTAGAGGTCGTCCATCGCTGCTAACGCTCCGCGGGATGACACCACCCCTCTCCAGCCTCTCGGCTGACAGCGTCTTTCCCACTGAGCTACCGAGGCTGATGGCTCGGTTGGGTGTGTGGGGCTGTGGCGAGGCAGTCAGCGATTGCTGAGGGCTGCTTGATGTCCTCTGCCACTTGTTATTGTTGCTGCGGAAGGGGAATTTGTACTCAAAGGAACCGCTGTCGCTGCTGCTGCCCTTGTACTCTGACACAGGCACCCGATAGAGCTCTGAACAGCCCCTGTGGAGGGAAAGAAAAGAAGTTTAGTTCACATGTGTCTGTGTGGAAGAAGGGCTTGCATATTGCATAACCCATATTGAAAAGGGTTTGCATAACATTCAGGACTTAGGACAATAATATTGTTCACCTCTGGCTCCAAAGACACAAAATTTGAGGGCCAAAACACCAAACTCAAGGTTTCAAGTTTGGACACAAACCAACATGTGACATCAAAGTGGCTACATGCAACTTCTATGAAAAGTCTATGACACACACATAATTTTCTTTTCCACTTACCTGCGTGGAGTGGCGTCATCATGTGGCGGGATGATAACAACGCGCACTGTCACCGAAGTCCGCAAGAGGTCAATCATCTGCTCGTGGGTCAGAGTTGCAACAGCAACCTTGCAGATTTCCACCAAACGACTTCCCTGCCGCAGTCCTGCCTGCCAAGCGTAGCCGTATGGCTCCACCTAAAAATAAAGTTACAAAAAGTAAAAATGCCAGAATATTTTCTTCATCTTCAGTAATCCCTGATTTTGACCTCCTGCAGGGGAATCTTTGCAGATCCTTTGATATTGTTGCCCGCATTTATGCCTGTGTGCTCATGTCTCAGTGTTTTATATGCAGTCTTAGCTGACAGAAAAGAAAAATAGAATGCTGGGATTTTTTCCTTTTGTGGGTACCCACTTTTTTTCTCTCTCTCTTGCACACTCCCTCATATCCATCCCAATAGTTTCAGAAATCTCATTCCAGGAAATTGCTGTTATTTCTGAATCATTATATTGATGCTATGATTACGAGGTGATGATTGCTATTATTTCACTCATAAAACAAAAACTGCATCGGAGAAGTAAGCAGAAATGCACAAGAGGAATCGATGCTGAACAGGCCAGTCACAGTAGTTGTGGGCTGTATCAATTCCATGTGTAGTTAGATTTTTGGGGAGGTGCACGTCGGGTTACACAGTATATTACAGCGTATATATCGCGCTAAAGAATTTATTTTTTAAATAAAGCATAAAAACTGAACAACTTGGCGTTTCATACTGCTGGACAAGCACATCTGTGTACATTAAACTATTAAATTATACAACATCGCTTTGGTAAAATACTCATTGTCACTAAAAATAAAGGTGTATTTGAATCTCAAGTTGTCTGAGAAAGGAAATGTGTGCAAACATCTGTTGCATGACAACAACAAGTTGCTATGTTGGGATGCAAATCATCTCCCTGGGGCTGCTTCATCACCAGCAAACATTTTACGCCTACAAATTAGGAGCTTCTCAAACCGCGCATAAGCAAGTGTTCTCCCCGAATGCGCTTCACAGTTCTCAGACACACATTTTCATTGTGAATGGACAAGTACCTCAGCTACAATGCCTTCGTAGTTCACGTGGAAGCCGAGCTGTCCCAGGCCATTTCGACGAAGCGTCATCTCTGATGTCTCACAGCCTTTAGTCAGGAACTGGATATAGAGAAGGGCAGAGAGATGCACAAAGTAGATGTGAGCCATTAAAGGACAGGGACGACTGGAGGACAGAAGCTAAAGCAAAGAACCAAACATCCCCCGGGGTGTATTTTGGTTCAACATAAATAAGTCATTATTTGGAAAAAACTTTGCAGGATATTTGAAATACTCGAATAATGGACTTCCACTTAAGAAGCAGTTTTAAACAACCTGCGTGATCCTTAGGATGTTTATTTGCATGAATAAAAACAAGCATTCATATATACAAACTTGTTAAACAACAAGAATAAAAGCAGGTTTGTCTCCTGCTGTATGAGAACAACTGGGTAAACTTCTGGGTCACTGTTTTCATTTGGCGGTGAAGAACTAAAATCAGTTACGGAAAAGTGAAAATACAAGAATTTGGATCCCATAATACTCTAAAGGTCAACTAATAAGTTGATAAAATATGTGGTAATACTAATCCTTATTCCCAACAAACTTATCCTGTTGTGGTCAGTCACAGCCCTTCTGCTGATGTGCCTGGTGGCTTCAGGGTGCCTCTCAGTTCTCTATCTGAACAGCGTATTAGCAAAAATCTCTGCAGAAGTCAAACTTCCCAAGAAAGTGTGAATAAATCATGATGCAGACTGGCACCTGACAGGAATTGTTATTTTGCCCTCTGATGTTTCTGAACGTGTGTGTGGGAGAGGAAGCAAGCACAAGAAAAAAAAAAAAAGGGGGGGGGGGAAGGAAAAATAGAAAACAAGGAGAAGAAAAAATAGGGGGATAGGAGAAAGAGAGAGGGAGACAAAGAGAGGGAGAGTAGAAGAGATGGGCTCCAAAAAGCAGCTGGCCCGAGGCCACTTCCCTTCCACGGTCTGGCACTGAGGTAGTCCAAGCGATTGAAGATTAAAGCCAGATGCATAAAATGCAACATGTGATCAGCTTCTGAGTCCCGAGCCAAGTAACGAAGTGCAAGTGTTCAAATATGTTTGTATGCATGTGTGCAAATGAAAGATGTCAAATTCAACCCAGGCTACAGAAACACATCACATATGTTCGCATGCAAACACACACACAGTTTTAAGGCAGAGAGAGGCTGAGGAAATGAATGTATTCTAAAGCATTGATGATTACATAAGAAAACACCTTTTTTTCCTCCGACCAGTTTCCATGGAAACAGCTAAGGACGAACTAGCATCACTTCACTGTATGTGTAGGTGTATGAGCCATTAAGGAGTATGTTGTCCAGTGGTGTTTCTGAAACTCCCTCAATAAGCAGAGACCAGTAATGAGACAGCAGCTTTGGCATGTGGATGCAGAAATGTTGTCATTCTGGCAGACTGACAGCCGACACTGAATAGTAAGCGAGACTGTGAGTGGGCCAGGTAACTGATCAATGGCAGCCAGCGGCGTTTTTTCCATTGGTTTGGTTTCTCAGTACAGTTCTACTATTAATATGAATAAATAATTCTGCCATCTTCAGGACTTCCAACAAACACAAAGAGCGCGGTTAACATTGCAAGCATGAGCGGTGTCGTCCAAAAGGGACACAACAATATTTGTCTTGACGTTCGAAAAACAAATCGCAGTTTTTCTTGGCGCATAAACCAATTAACCTAATTTAATTTAGAATACGTAGCTCTTGGGCATGAGAGCAGAGGGCAGAAGACGGAAAAAATTGTTAATGGATGACTCATTGTGAAAGGGTAACAAACAAATACTTGTTCATTACCACTGAGAGGAAGGTTGAAAACCTAATTATATTTTCAGCTATCATTTATAATAATAATGATGTCGGCTTCCTTCTTGGCCAGGTCACTCATGAAAATAAAAGTTATTTTTAATTTCAATAAAATCCAGAACACAGACTGCAACTCCCTCCATCGACTGTTGTTTATACCAACAAGCACCATTCTTATGTGTATTGTATTTTGTGTGTGTTCTAACCTCTAGACGTTTGACCACCTCTTTGAAGTCTTCTGTATTATTACTGATACTCCTCAGAGACACGCTTTCACCCCGCTCGTAGAAAATCTTCAAAGACGCGGGGCTGCTAAGCGTCCAGCCAATCACATCCTTAGTGGCACAGTTAAACACCACAGCCTTGGCCTCCTGGTCCAACAGGATTAAAAAGTCGTTGGAAATGGCCAGCAGGGCCTCCATTTCTCCTCCACTCCCATGATCCTCAGCATGGACTGGCCAAGTCACCGCCCCAAGACTGCGCAGCTCTGCTCCTTCATATGGCCGGGTCTTCTCTTTCTTTTTGTGGGCAAGCGAGATGAAAGGGAACTTCCCAGAGGGGTCAATCGGGGTGTTGGTGGTGTGCCGCTCAGCCAGGTCGCGCAGATACTCCTGCCGCGTTCGGGTGGCCATGGCTCGGAACTTGTGTGATTTGTGGGCAGCATTTTCCGCATTGATGACCTTGGCCAGCAGGAAGTCCCGGAACACCGATGACTTGGGGAACGTCACACCCTCTGGGATAGGGGGGCCGAAAGAGGGTACGTCTTTGGAGCGGGTGACGGCCACACTACAACGGACAGGAAGAGACCAGGCAGAGAAATTAAAAGAAAGAAGAGAAATAAAAATGGGAGAAGAAAAGAACAGATAAAAAAAAATAAATAAATAAAACTCCAGGCCAAGAACTGGGCCAATTTAGAGTCTGTGTTTTATTCAGACATCAGATTATTTTACTTTAAATGAAAACAATATGTCCCATGAAAAGCTTGAACTCTTTGCCATTTTAGACTAGTCAGATTTAAAAGCAACAAACTGCAACAAAGCTATCTCTCTTTCATTTGTTGTTGTGATGTTGAAATGGAGAAGTTTAGGGTAAAGCTATAAAAGCAGAAATGTATAATTTCTTTATTTCTTTTGTTTAGTTTCTTATTATTGATACACTTTAGTGTCCTTACAGGCCATTTTAAAATGATTTTTATAGTTTTTATAGAATTTTGTGACTTCTTATCGGGTTGTCGAGTCACCTGTGAAATACCGAATGCCTCTAACCTGCATCAAAGGTGTAAATAAAACCTCATTTCAATCAAGGAGTAGTGTGATTGCGTTTTTTCCCTACACCTCCTCCCCCCTCCTTCCTTCCTCCTTTCATTAAGTCCCTGGAATGGCCATCTGAGGATACTTGCTCTCTCTGGTATGTCAGGAACTCAGCTGAGCAGCCATGACAAGCAAGGAAAGATGGGGAGGATGAGGGGAGACTGCTATTTTAAATCTGCTGTCCAAAGCCACAGAAAACACAGTGTGAGACACAAAAGGAATATGTGGCTAAGAAAGGAAGAAAAGAGGTCTGTGCAGGGGAAAAAATCAGGAAATTATTGCATACTGGCGAAAGTTTTAAAAAACTATTTTTAAAATGTCTGAGAGTGAAACAGTTCTCTAAACGGTCTACAGAGCTCTGTGGCTGCACGCTGGCCACCTGTCCTCGTCTCAACCTCTTCATAACCAAATGTGCTCAATCACAGGTGATAATTGCCAGCTGACAAGAGTAGCTGTAGAAATGGGAGCTCTCATCCCACACACACTTCCCCGCTGACATGCGTCAACATACATGCTGACACCAGGATTAATAGCTTTGTCTAATTAGCGATACCTGTGCCACCCACATCTTTCTAAACATACCTCAGAGGCACCCTATCTTCATGGGTGACATGGGGTGTTCAATTAACCTAACCATCATATCGTTGACACCTCATCTCCCATGTTTGCAACATGGAAAGGTGGGCCCTGGGGTAAGAGAAGAAGCATTGTTTTCTAGACAGAATTGCCTTTGAGAATGAACACAAGCTATTATTCTGCAAGGCTGGCAAGTGCATCCTGGGAATACTCACAGGAATTCTAGCGCCATTTTTCTACAAATAGGGACGGGGCCTTTATCTGCCTCAAGTGCAGAAGAGAAAAGTCCCTCGTATGAGAAAGAGTGAATTAGAAATAATTAAATGTTACTACATAATTCAACATATTTTAGCAGACATATCATCTGTGCCAAAAAGGAGATCACCATCAGCGCATCAACCCAGCGTGCCCACGTTGTCACAGCTTCTCTAATCTAACTTGAAGGTCAACCACACCCTGCCCATCAACAGAGAGCATGTTTTTAGTTCAATACAGGTATTAATAAAAAAAAAAAAAAACCCAGAGTAAATAAAATTGTCTCCATTTCCTTCCTGGCATTTGTGCTGAAATCAACAAGGAGAAGGAAAGCAGGTAGCGTGTACATGCGTAGGTGTCAGGGCATGCAAACGTGTTAACATCAAAGACCCATCTGCTGTTAGCGGTTTAGCAGTTTTCACTCTTTTAACTGTGTATATTTTCAATATGGCCCTTACAATGGAGGGAAAATTACATCACACTGTTAGTTCACAGCTTGACTTGTTTAACATGATCACAGGATTTTTTTCCACATTTATTTAAAAAACAAAAAAAAACAAAAACAAAAAAAACCCAAAACAAAAAACGAATAAATGGCTTTGACTAAAGACATAATTCCCCTGTAATTAAATGGAATTTAAATTATTTTATTTGAAATTACAATATTTATATATTTACCTACAACTACTTTGAAGGTAGGCAGATTAGAAAAAGGGCTTAATGAGCAAAATAATTATACTGTAAGCAAATAAAATGTTGCGTTAATAATTTCTTTTGAGTAGTGTTTAATTTCATGGTAATGTTGAAAATGTGTTGTAATTTTTGGAGCGCACGTATTATGGAGTGGATTAATATTGCTTTTTTCACATCTTTATTTAATATTCATTATGTCAATAAGTATGTTGGGTATTCTATTATTCAAGCTTTATTTTTATTTTACCAACATAAATATGATAAGAAATGTTATCCCCTTTACCAACTTAAAAATAAATAAATAAATGCCATTAAAATCTGCAAACCTGTGTGACCTTATAATGACAGCACCCTTTAAAAATCACTGTTTTAAACTGTTCAAACAAGTGCACAGTGTCTCTTTCCCTGTAAAATACCTGGAAGTTAGGGAAAGTTTAGCCACTACTGTCCACAGCACACACTCCAAAAAGTACAGTGCACTTGCAATGTAAACTGGGAAAATACTATTCATTTTGCCACAAAGTTACCAAGAAATTACATAGTTACTTACTTATGGACTTTCATGAAATTACCTACAAAATAATTTATGTGTCCTTTCCTGCAATATGCCGAAGGTTATTAAATAAACTTAGTAACATGTAAATACTTACATTTATTTACAGACAACTTAAATTAACTTAAAGTATAATACGACTTGTTACCTCCCATTCTACTGTGTACACCTTTAAGTATTTGTAAGTAAATTTAATTACATGTAATTTGAAATAAAATTCCATTAATTTAAATTTAATTAATTAAAGTTCTTTTTAAAATAACATCTTAAAAAATATATATTGTGTCTAGGGAAAATTAGAAGTCTTCCTAATTCTGATGTCTCTCTATTGAAGGATTAAAATAAACAAAGTGCAGCAGTAAAGAGTTTAAGTGAGATATAAAGTGGCATTACATGAAAGTATTTTGCCCTGTAGCATCCTTATTAAAACTGTTACTAGCATATAATCCAACTCTGAAAAAATAATAACATCAAATCTGATGAGAGACTGGCAGCAGCATAGCTCTATTAGCCAGGGCTTCTGTCGATAACAAATGAACCATGCCGGGTATTTGAGAGTGGGGTAGCTAAAGTGATTATACGATGGGAGAACAAATGGTTACAATAAAATGTGACCTTTTATTCTTATTCTTCTCCATCACTACAGCATCACTCAATGCATTATATTGGAGCTCTAAAAGCACTTGTACTGATCTCAAACACCTGTGAGTCAGTCAACCAAAGACCTGTGACTCATGCAGGACAGAGGAAAGTGATGGAGAGAGGTAGGTAGAGGTATGAAAGCAAGAGGAAAAGACTGAAAGAGCATTAAGAAATAATGAATGTGGAGGGGGGGG
>NW_024582453.1:1272076-1297556 GCF_018398535.1 Haplochromis burtoni
AAGGATAAGGAACGAGAAAAGCAAGTGAGGAAGACAGAGAGGAAAAGGAGTGTTGGGGAATTGCTGCACTGTGAGGCTGCTATGTGATCCCTATGGCAGGAGGTTTGGTAAAAGAAATGAAAGAGCACATTCCTGTGGCTTTCGCTGATTTGTGGTCTTATAAATATCCAATGTGTGGGCAGTTCTGCTCTTCCAGTATCTATGACCTGCTGCCCACTGAGCCAGGCCAAGAAAAAGAACATGTCAATACCTGATGGAGTGCGAGATTGTGAGAGTGCGGATATGGGGAAGGTATACATTATGTTTTTGTCTACTTTAGGCAACTAATATTCAAAGCAAGGACTATTTTTGTTATCTAAAAGTTTTGAGGTTTTGTTTATGTAGTGACTTTTTAGCTAAGAGCCATGCAAAGAGTTTACAAGAATTCAAATTTGTGGGGATAAAACCTTTTTGAGAAATTCTAACCGTTTTATGCGTTTTATGAAAACCTTTTTTTTTCGCATTCCAAAGCCATTACATCACAATGTGATTGGTCAGCTGCAATTTCCAACAGTCCAGGATGGCAACATTATGCTGACGCAAGAACAATATTGTTAAGGTGCAGATGAATTTACCATTGAAGAGGAAATAAGTAACCGCACTAGTAGTTTCCAAATGGAGTGCTGAGACATATCGAAGAGCCATTCAGGCAGCTCCTGCATGTGTGACATATCAAAGTTTACGCTCGACTGTGAGGATGATAACAACAGCTGCGAGTTGTGGAATGAATCATTTTATTGTGTCGATCAAAACACAACTACGGACCACCACCTAAAGACGAGAGGAAACTATCTGACGGCGGCCAGCCTCATGGCTCCAGCTGGGGCATGAATGTCAACAGCCTCAGTGAGCGTGCAACATCTATCAGGAGAAGATGATGCACTTGAGAAACTGTGCCTTCTTCAAAGGGTGAATCAAAATGCGCCGTTACAAACATTCAGTCCGCTCATTGGCCAGATGTGTCTGGGGCGGGAGCAACAAAAGTAAATACAGTAAGAAGGTGTTTTGTTCTGGACTATTGGTGAGCACGAGCAGTCACCCATCCATGCTGACCGTTACACATCTATAGTAACTTACCGCATCCCAGAATGCAAAGCATACGTGGCTACAGGAAGTTTTTAGCTCAAACTCGCAACGTCAGATCACGTTCAAACTGTGGTGTGAAAACAAGTATCAGGATTTCTGTTATGTGCACACTTAATACTGGTCAAGCCCCATCAGTTATGTGCCTTAAGTCTTATTCCTTAGAAGCAAGATATTTAAAAAAAACGAGGGGTGATTCAAGATTTTTGCACTGTACTGTAAATACACTTGTGCCCACTTGACCTTAAGCCATGTAGGAAAGAGACCATTTTTCACACCTTTAAAATAAACTGTTACTCGAGCACTTACGTATCGCACTTCTCCAGTGAGGACGCATCATTTCTCTGCAGCTGTATTTTACAGAGGCTTTCAGCCTTGAAGACATCTGTAGATTTCTGCATTATTTTTTTTCACAGAGTGAACTCAAATTACCTAATTTCTTGATTACAGTGAAAATGCCAGTAGAATCCTTTAAAGGAAATCCTCCATCAGTTTTCAGTTACGCGTACAGTATCGCTTTCGGCAGCACTCTAATGCCTTTAGCTCATACACTAGGTCTTATAACAAACTCAGTTTGGGTTGCAGCCATCAAAATATCATTATTTGAGAGTAGCCTATTTTGTATTAACACGCAATTACATTTAACTGTACAAGATACTAGCAGCATTAGAGCAGTGAACAGAAAACACATCCTGGTTTACATTAAATGGGGTTACACACTATTTTATTGTACTTTGCTCTATTCATATCAAACAAAAGAAATTGTTTTTTTACACTTCCACTAAGAGCAGACATTGAGCGAGCAGAATAGTTATGTTTTGATCTCTAAATGCTTGAAAGCAGGTGCAAGGCCAGGTGAACCCAGAATTTTCCCACTTTCAAAATAACAAATTGAACAGAACAGTGAAGTAGTTCAATACCAAGTGTGTATGCCCCCGTCTTCATAAACCTTAAGAAAACAAACCAAAGCTTCAAAGCATTTAGGTCACCTTTGCTTAATATCTTATGACTCAGTCAATTTCCTGTGGTGACTATGAATCATAATTTATTTTTGAAAGCTGATGTTTCACCTTTATATGGTGTGCAGAAAACTCCTTTACACTTCAAAAAACTTAACTTGCGTTTGTGAGTCGCATAAGGCACATGTCAATAGTACTTGCTCTTCTTCTATTCAATTCATTATTGGCTGCTTTGTGTTTGTGTATGTGTGGTGCTGTTGTTTAGTAGTGAAGTAGCCCCATGGGGGACAATTAAGTCCTCACACAATGTGCTCTGACAGCAATTAAAACAGCCATTAGTGGAAGAGGGAGGCAGAGTCCTAGAGAGCAAGATAAGAGAGAATGACAGAAAACGAGATAAAAAGACAGAGCCAGGAATGAGCTAAATGAAATGCCCTTCAAATCTGAACAGCGCCGAACACGAAAGACTGCAAAGGCAGAATATAAATAATTACTTAAAAGTTATTTCAGACTTGTACATTGTATTTAATATTACACCCTCTCACAGCGGGGAAATAAATCGCGAGTCGTAGAGAGGGCTCTCAACACTCTCGGCCTACTCCATGATGAAACTGCAAAGGCAACGAGAGCCGTACAACAATCTGAGCAGAAGAATGAGAGCATTATTGTTTTTGCTGTGATGAAAAGTGAATCATAAATCACATGCAAGTCCTCAAATGCAGTATTTTTCCAGACATTTTGAAAAGGCAGGTAAAGCACTGGCCTTAGATAACCTCTAATGTAATGAAAAGACATAGAAGGGAATGTTCCAACTGACCTCTACAGCCCTTATTTTTTAGTTCAGTGTGTAGTTTTTCAACTCACCTTCCTTAACTATCACATTTTGACACTGTATTACTTTGAATAATGCCAGTCTGGACGTAACCTCTCCAGGTTCAAGTAGACTGATTCTCTTTGACTTGACCAAGTCTAAATTACAGCATCAAACCGGTTATTTTTGCACTGTTTAGGCTTCAAATGGGGCACAGGTTGAAAAGTAGTATGCAGCATTTTATTTACACGCAGTTTATTCTGGTGTACTCTTGAATCTCACCTGTAGGAGGTGTTTTCGGAGCAAGGGTTATGCGCTCGCACAATCACAAAGACGTGCTGAAAGTGTGAGCGGATGTTTTTAGGAGTGAAGGGGAGCGCCCCGGGTTCCTGGAACACAATCGTGACGATATCGTTCCCAATATGTCGCTTCCGCAGCAACTGGAAAACATTTTCAAAGACAGAAGCTAAAGTTAAAACATAATTAATTAGACATCTAGAGGAAAAAACAACAACACTTGAGCCACTGTTGTTTCGGCCTTTAAGGGTCGCCACAGTGAATTATCTGCCTCTATCTGACACCATCCTCTAGCATCCTCCTGTCTTACCAAACCTCTGCATGTCGTCCTTGACTACATCTATATACACAAAGAACAGGATCATGTTAACTCTAAAAATGTGCATAGCATGGATTACTACTTTCTCTAATGAAAAGTCACAACTTGCTGGTGGATCCAAAGGTATTTTAGTGTATCCAAGCTCTGAGCCCTGTAAATTAACATACCTGTTGCTTATTGTTGGGTGTGTATGGCAGCATGGTGGATACGTGGAACATGATCTCATAATCCTTGTAAGTAGTATACAACGAGTGGGTGCCAGTTGAGTCAGCTGAGAAGGAGAAAACTGCACGTAAATGTCTCATACTTCAGGAAAATACACCATGACAGGTTTGTTCAAGTACCCTAAAACTTTCTTCCCGCATGCTTGTCTCTACTATATGCTGTTCAGATGGCCCTAGAACACGCTCACCTCTTTACAGTCAGGGAGCCACTGCACTACCTCACTAGGCTGTTGATGTTTTCCATTTAGAGAGCCAAACAGTCACAAGGTATTTAAAGGCCGTACTTAAACAGCTACATTACCTCAATTAATTACACGCATTCATTAAGGAGGGCGTTGCATGGCTGTATTTAATTTGCTAGAGGCTACACATCCTGCAAAAATTGATTGGGGCAGTTTTTGTCTCACAGGGTATTGGGCAATGGCTTAGTTCATGCAGGGATAATATGGATAACATAATATCATACACAGACTTGGAAATGTCACAGAGGTAGCAAAAATAAAGTGGACATCAATTCTGTTTGGAACAAACACAGGTGGTCTGGCAAAGGAGAAGGGCACAACCACAGAGGATCAATATCAGTGTCCAAAAGAAAATACAGTAATCTGAAACTAAAGGCCATCTGTCAAATGTCTGAAGAAACATCTGAGGAAACTTAAGAATCGGTGAACGAAGACAAGGAAGTGAGGGGGATTTAATGGGACTGGAATTGAAAATGGGGGGAAACAGGATCAGAAATTTTTAAAACATGTATTCCATCTGCTCATAATTAAATGTTTTGAAAACTGCAAGAAATTTAGGTGCCAAAGGCAAGGAAATTAAATCAAGTTAAATGCTATAATAACTTACAACCTCAACAATTAATTTCACTTCTTACATTACATACCTTCATCCTAATAAAAAGTGTAATAAACATTTTATAAGGAAACAATGTATTTAGTACTAGTGCAGTACTCAAAGAAGAAAATCTATTATTTAGCCATCACTGCACGATCTATGGCTGTAAGAAACATTTGGACAGACTTCAGTTTTACTCAGCTCTCCTCCTGAAAAAACACAGTCTGGAGTATTTGCATCTGCTGGAGATTGATGACAAACTAAAATAATTTGCTAAAACCCTAATCATTGAGATGTTGACCAGTCAATAACCCCTCAACCCCACGTCACTACATAAAATTGTTTGTTCCCTGACTGGTTGGTAAGTTGGTACAAGAAGTTGCCCACAGCCACTAGGCCAAGTTGGATGAGAAAAGGTGTGCGGTGCTACACAAAGGGCAAACGCTTGTCAACTACTTTCTGAACAGTAGTCAAAAAAGTGCAACCAGAAACAAAGCCTGATCATCTCCAAAGTTAAAGTTGTGCTTTTTTGTTTCCCCTCTCCAGTTTCCAGTTTGGATCACACATTTTTCAAGTTTTACTACCACTCAGAGGCAAGTTGCCATCTTCTATCTGTTAGTGACCGAAGCAATCTAAATGAGGTTTTTGGTGCAGCAACCACTCCCCAACTGGTCAGAGAGTATACATTTTTCTCTAGCAATCAGAAGATGCCAGGTGGTCACTGACCAGTCCTTTAACATGTGAATGAGATCTAATGTGATTATCGCAATCAAGTTGAGGCACTGAACCCATGTGTGTATACACATAATCTAAAAGACTCTGACGACCCCCTGCATGCTCCAATCCATCAAATACTTGCTGGGCAACTGAACTCAGCACTTTTTGATCAATGCGAACGTCTATTTCGTGCGTGCCAATTTACTAATTTACTACCTGCTGTGCTGGATTAGACAGGATCAATGTCAGCGTAAGATCAAATATAAAGGTTCCCTCACACCCTCACTGGCACTTTGCAGTTTTTTGCAAATGTACATACTCTTTGTGTCCAGCTGAGCTCGATACTTGGTGAAGCCTTTTAGACGAACCCTCTCGCCCAGCAGATGGAGGAACTCCTCTAGTGCAGGCCCAGCCGCTTCGTTGTTGTACATCTCCTCCTCGCTACTCTGACCCGCCATGCAGTACATCACCCCCACCTTTCGCTGAAAACTCAGCTGCGGAGAGAACAAACATTATTCCAATGAAAAGGGGAGAAACAAATGGAGATTACTGTGTGGAAGTCATGTCAGAGTAACCATGTTGACATTTGAGGCAGGACTCATGTTGACATTTTAAGAATAACCTTGGGTTGTTCTGTAGTGATTTTGTGCCATTTTCCTAAGAAATCATGTTGACATTTTCAGAGGATTCAGCTTCTGATAACTGCATCAGCTTTTGAGTATATCTATATATAATTTTTTTTTTTTAAGGGTTATGTTGTGTGTGCATGCATCAACACACGTCGACACAGCATGCATATAAACATTTTCGTCTAAATTCCACATAACGGTCTGTGGGAGTAAATAAAGAGATACAGCAAAAATAAATAAAAAGAATTTAGTTCAACAATGATACATCCACTTCACAGAAAAACACCCACACACTAAAAAATTCATGAAATGCCAAATGACAATCGTTTGCTTTGCATAGTCAATAGTACAGGTTACCAGCTGCAAAAGTTCTTCGGCTCAAAGACCGATCGAATGCATGCACGAAAGGATCGCACTCTATTCAGCGGATGCCATGTCTGCATGACACTGTCTTTTCACTAAATGGAAAGCAGTAATCAAATGTGCTCAAAGGAATTAATCAAGCAGATTCATCCGGCCCATCATAACCCACAATCAAACCTCAAGACGTGCTCGCTGCATCTCCTTACCCCCTGCTCGTCCAGCTTCATCAGCTGCTCAGTGACCTTGGGTGTGTTGAGTGCCAGGCGTAAGCAGTGAACATTGAGCTCAGGCACAAGGTACTCCAGCACTTCTTTGAGGGGCAGGCCTCGACCTAGACCATGCTTGGACGTCGAAGGTACAGCATCTTCCAGGATGGAACCCCGCAGAGTATTCAGCTGGAGACCACCCATAATGCAGGAAAAGAACAACAAAAACACAATTGCAGGGGTCAAAGCCATTATGATTTTCACTTAAAAGAACAACAACAACAACAAAAAAAAAAAACCCCTAATACTCCATCCATCAATCTTCTTCCACTTATCGAGTTCACGGTTGTTGGAGCCTATTCTAGCCGATCAATGTCAGTATCGAATCAAACCATCAAAAATATCAAGATTTCTATTTTAACTTACTTAAAAAAGAAAAATGGAGTTTAACATGGTTCTAATACGGCGCACGAAACTCACAGAAGCATGAGTTTATAGCTGTTGCTAATTTCTAACCCTTGCTTTTAAATTCAATTACATAAAAGCACAATGCACTATAAATAGAAAACTACAATATGGCACAACCATTTGTTAATATTTAAGAAAGAAACAAGCTTTATTGGTCAGATACATGATCACATAGAGTACAACATGCAGTGAAATGTGTCGTGTCTGAGCTGTGGACAGGCTGCAGGCGTAGCCGCACCATTCCAGGGCTTGGTGTTTGGCATGGGGGGGCCTAGCCAGGACCTTTACTGGATACTGGAAGGGAATCGAACTTGCTACTTCCGCTCCAAAGGTGTGTGGTCTTACCGTAACACTATCCAGCTTAACTATTTGGTCACAGTTTTAGCAACCCTTTCACTTCTCCTGCTGATGGTGCAGATTAAATCATTTTCATGCTTTGTGCAGTTTTACACTGCTTCCATAGCTAATGGAGATTTGATTGGTCTATTGGTATTCATCACAGAATATTCAATGATTGAAATGAAATTCACTTTGATTTGGCTAAAACTGAATTGATTTCCACTTATCCCTCAATATGGGAGCATATTAACCTCTTTAGGTATCATATTTAAATATATCAAGTTAAAATGTGAAAGCTTTAATGCGCAGCATTTATGTTAGAAATTAAATGCATAGCGGGAAAATATGTAATATCGAGACACTGTTTGACTGCAATTCTATCTCTGTGCCAAAAGACTGTGCTTTGTGTTTTTCATAGCTCTCCATAACCTGCTCGTCTTGAAGCAGGCAGCACTCAAGCAAGAGATAAAAAAAAGAAAAAAAGAAAGAAGAAGAGTTAAATAAAGAACACCTAGGTTCAAAGAGAAAGCTGATAGTTTTAATCTTTTGCTCATCCAGTCTGTTAATGCAAATAAACTTGCTTCATAGCACACCCGTCAGATCGAGTCCAGATTAGTTGCTGCTTAGATAATTCTTCTCTTGGCTCTTCCTTCCTGCTCCACGCAGTGTGTTTGTTCTTTGTAACAGGCAACAAAATAACAACATGACTAGCTATCCAGCCCTCTGTAGAATACTAGTAACTCTATTTTGGGAAAACTGGAAGGAAGCCTGTGATGAGGCCTTAATCTATGCAATTAAATTCAGTTTAGGATCACACATGAAATTAATCTTTTTCCACAAAATCTAAAAACAGATATTTTTTCCCCACTCTCTGTTGGTACAGGGAAAGCAAAATGCAGAAAAGTGTCTGGCTAAGGGAGAAAATAAAATAAATAAATAAATAAATAAAATAAATAGAGTGGAGATTTTGCTGCTGTAGCTTTCAGTGTGAATACTAAGGCTTCGGGGTAAAAAAAGCTCAACGAGGACATCCATGAATAAATCAGGAAGACTGTTGAAAGTCCAGAATCTGAATATCTACTATCAACTAACAGCTGTTAGTCAGTAGTGGTCCCATGCCACTTGTGTGTTTTTGCCATCACGTGGTGTTTGGAAAGTCCAGAATTGCTGCCAGCGCACTCAGTACTAAACAAACCAAAGAAGAAAAGCACTTTAAACTTATCATGGGCAGTATTAAAAGGACAGTCGTCCTCTTTGGTCCCTGGACTTTTGTCTTCAACATTAGTGCAACCCACTCACTCCCACGCAGGCACACAAATATATCTAAACCTGTGAAGCTCCCTGCTCTGAAAATAGCAATTAGAGAAGAGACTGAGAGGCAAGAGAAGGAAAGAAAAATAGAGGAAAACATAGCACAGTAGGTCGTGCGTCATCCCAAGAGATTGCAAGGACTATTACTCATGGCACGCTTTAATAGAAAAGCAATGCTTTACCTTCTTCACTCAAATACCTCAGGTGCTATTTTAGTGTCGTTGAGCTGCAAAATGGCACAGCTCAGCCCTTCAAAGATGAAGGCTGACAAAGATGGTGGGTGGGTGTTCAGCTCAGCGAATAAGGACGTGCATCTATGGTTCTACTGTGTCTACTGATGGCAACAAGGGCTAGAGGGATTCACAAAAAAGTTGAGAATTTGGACTAAACAAATGGGAGGAAACTATAAAGATCAAATGGGCAGTAATTTAAGGTGGTATCAAGGAGCGGAGGCGGTAGCATCCTGAGCTGTATGCAACAGCCTTGAGCTGAAGCTTTTATAATGTCTCCCCCCAAATGGCTTCATCAATAAGCAGGGAGCAGTTCTTATATGTCAACTCCTACACAGTTTGAACTCATAAAAGCATTTCAGGAAGATCACTCAGGAGAGCATACTAAATACTGACAGATATATTCACATGAACTTTCACAGTGGGAATGGCTAGAAAAGCTACAAGCTTACCCTGGTGAATGAAAACATTATTAAAAAATAATAATTATATAACAAAATCGTGAACACGTCAGACAGATGGCACACTATTTGTCAGAATGTATGTTACCTCACTCGTTCTGAAAATGACCCTGTAGTTGTACTGCTGTCCATGGTCTTTGTGTTCCTCCAGCTTCTCCCTTCTCAGACTCACCGCCACAGGGCCCAGATTCTCATCTACCCCCAGGTAATTCCAGTGCTCTAGGGGTGAAAAGTATTGGGATTTCAGATGCAGACATAAATTGATGACAGAGGACAGGAGAGATAAAACTACAGAAAGGAAGAAAACCTGAGCAATTATTCCACTATGTGTATTGCAGCTGAGTTATATCAACTATTAAAACTTTACAGAACATTCGCACCTTTACTAATGACTCTTCGCTGGTTCCCAGGTTTTCTCACGTGTAATGCAGAATGAAGTACAACTTCTGCACCTTGTCTAATTAGTGTCTAAAACACTACAAATTGTATTTTTTCTGCCAATACAGTCCACAGCATTTGCTCTAAGACTAGAAACGTTCAGTAAGACAAATTGAAAAGCACCCACTAAAGTTTAAGAACTACAAATCAAAAAAGCCCAAACTATCCAATTTTCTCACCTCTGAGATAAAAGTACTTTCGGTAGTAATAGGCACCAAGGTCAACATGTTCCACAATGTATCGTTTGGACCTGTCGGCATGTTGACTAGGCCCGTCCTTGGAAGCCTCCAACACAGCCACACCTGCATTGGTAAAATGGGTAGTGAGGGTGGCATCCAAAGGGCCTTCTTCTGTACTGCCAGAGGAATTGCTTGAGCTCCCACCGCTTCCTATGCTTCCCTGCTGGAAGATTAATAAAAAGGAAAGGTAAAGCCAGCAAGCTGTAAACCACATCATCATATTTTTATCTTTACATCTTAAATATGCAGAAATCTGAGCGCTTTTCAGTGCATTTTCAAAATGCACATCTGCAGACTGCAGCATCAATATTAAAACAGCAGAACCCGAGAAACCGTTTTATATATTAAAATGCATTGCAATATTTGCATATATCTAAGAAAATATAATGACTACTCAAGCAGACCTACCTGTTTAACAGGAGAAATGTTCCTTTCCCCCTCTCCACCAATCTCATTCCTGAAACAAGGGCAGCTGAGAACCAAATCATTGCTCTTATCATCGCCAGGGTCCAAGGCAGGGTTGGTACCGCCTCCTGTCCCCTCCTTGCTTAGCTCTTCTTGGGAGCCACAAGGTGACCCATACACTCCACTCTGATTAGACGAAAGAGAGGACGAGGCCGAAGCAGAGGCGGCAGCTGCAGCGGAGGCACCAGTAGTGGTGTTTTTGCGTTTGGCTCCAGATTGCCGACTTTGAATCGCCTCATTGAGGTCAAAGAGTAGAGACTGAACATCAAAATGGGCAAATCCCTTTTGGCACGCCCAGGGTTTGGGAGGTGGTCCACTCTCATCCCCTTTCCCACCATCTTCAGCATCCGAGCCAGCCCTTGATGTGTCACCCTCCACCTTTACACTGCGCAGCTTACGGAAGATCGACTCTCCACCTGTTTCTGACTTTGACCTTCTCTTCAAATGCTTCTCTCGTTCCTTCAGCCGACTGGCAGGACTACCTCTGGCTGGACCTAAAGGTCCATCTGGCAGATCCAGAGCAGCCTGTTTTATGGGAGCAACAGTAAGGAGTTCTGTTAGCCTTTCTGGAGCTGGGCTTCGCTGATCCGGGGCCTCAGCGGACTGGTATCCCTTTAGCATATCAAAGAAGCTCTCTCCTGACACACCATGCTTGTCTATAGATGAAGTGCTGCCATATTCCCGGTGCATGGGTGTCCACCCGGAGAACGACCAGCCCTCGTTTCCATCCCCGTCGAGCTCACTGATAGTTATATCACTGTTACTGCGTTGGCGGATGCGTCTCATGCCCTTGCGAGGGGAACCCAGATAGCCATCCGGTGACAGGAAGCGATTGTCCTTTCCCTTGCTTTGCATCTTGCTCTTTAGTGTGTTGTGGATGTTGCGCAGCATGGATGAGTCCTGTGGGCTTATCAGGTGACCCAGCTTGGCTGACAGATTGCTATGGGCTGTGACGGCTGACACCCCCCCTCCTCCACTCCCACCACTCCCGCCACTACCTCCTCCACCACCTCCTCCCCCTCTTTCAAGTCTTTCTCTATCTCCACTTCCTGACCCTGAAGAGCTAGTGGTGTTGGTAGAGCTGGGTGAGTCTGTTTCCACAGTGATGTGCCAAACACCCCCTCCTCCCCCATCTTTTCTTGGTGGCCAGTCAGCTACACGAGCCCGAACCCCCATCTTTGGGACACCAGGGTTGGTGCCCGTGGTTGAAGAAGAGGAGATGTGGGCGCTCTCACTGCGAGGTGGTGGTGCCCCTCCATTAGGCAGTCGCAGACGACGAGTGTAGAACTCATCGGTAGCCGACACCGAGCCCCCAACTGAGCGCTCTGTTTGAGAGCGCTTCAAACTGGTCATGACGGAGTCGGGAAATGGTGTTGGGAGGGGAGATGGGAGGGAAAGGTAAGGATGGGGTGCTAATGAGATTAGATTCGGGTCAACATAACGGCCACTGAGTGAAGTGATTCAAGAGGCTAAGGGACATTTAGTGCTGTGGAAACAGAAAAGGAAAAGTAAACAGGAAAAATTCAATATTTTCTTTAGTAATATAATAGTTATTGTAGACCAATATTTAATAACTATAGTAGTATAGTTATCATAGTTGTTAAAGCTTAAGAACCAATGGAAAAATGGCTGAGTTTGAATTTTACAGGTCAAACACTGAGCCTTCAAAAGGTTTAATTAAAAATTGCAATATACATATTAAATTCAACACTTATCAATAGTTGCATCGCAATACTTGGGACATTAAGAGAAAGTTCACCAAAAAAATCTAATTTATATTTTATACAAGGTGCATACAATGGAACTAAATGAGAATTGCCTTACAGCAGCATTGGATTACTGAAAACATAACCCAAAAAAATAAATAAATAAAAATGGTCCCAAACAGAGAACTACATAAAATCATTGTAGGAACCCAGAGAGTCCATCTCTTTGGGGGGATTTTGGACACCATTACATTCATGAAAAGCCTGTCATGTCTGGAGACGATATGCCCAATGGTCAGCTTACACGAAGACAATCTAGAAGGATAAATGGCGCTAATGATTTTAAGCATTTAAAAAAAAAAAAAAGGGGGGGGGGGGTATTTTGTACCTCTACAGTAGTGAGTCTTGATGAAGAGAAATTAGTTGATGGCCAACTTTTATTGTTGAAGACTCTTACAAGCAGTCTGCTTAGGAATCAGGTGACAGGGGACTCTTTCTATCTGGAACTCGGCAACTGAGAAGAACAGTAGTGAGAGAAAACAAAGCAAAGACAAAAGGAAACCGAAGACAAGTCAGATTACAAGGCAAATTACATTCAGTGCTACATACTCTTTAGTATTACATTTCTTTCAGATACTCTACTGCAGTAGTAAAGAAATAGGAAACTATGGTATTTTTGTGAAATTTTGAGATCCTCATATACAGCATACAGAATATACTCTAGGGTTTAGAGTCTATCCATTTTTACTGCAGTGTCAAAGATTAGATCCCCTGTTATTTAATTAACAGCTACGTGAGAGCCTAGTAATTTTACACATCAAGCCCAGTCTGCTATCTAGTCATAGGGAGTATCTCACAGCCTGTAAAGTTGAGAATGAAGTCTCCTCAGGCTCTTTAGAGTACATTAACCAGCAAAACCCTTTTTCCAAAATTGGAGCTTCTTAGCTTAGACTTTTCAATGTGTTCTAAAACTACCAGGGTATTCAACAGCAAAAGTCTTTAAAAAATGCTATATTTAAAAATATCTTTAAAATATTTTTTTTCCCCCCTTTCTCTTTATGCAATTGTGGATGCCCAATATTAACACGACAAATATTAAAAACATTTTAAAAAAAGCTTAAGCTTCAGCCTGCTCTAAAGTAAACTCCTCTTACTTCAGACAGTTTTTTTCCTTCTCTTGTATACTCATTATGTTATAGATCAGCAGGATTAATATGGCCATGTCCACCGCAGAGCTCTGGCTCATTGATAGTGGCAGGCAATCAGGACAAAGTTAGGTAAAGTTAGATTGTTTGGCAAAATGAATGAACTTGGGTGCTGGACCAAGTTGCAGTGCAAGGCAAGTAAACATTTTTTTTGAAATGTGGATCATGCAAAAGTACTCTACTAGACATTATTAGGTTAACAAAATATCTATTAGATAACTAGAGCCACTTAAGTACCTTAAGGATGGAGATTAAAGTAATACAGCAGGGGGGAAAAAAAAACCTCACAGGATGCCACAGTAAGGATGGGCAGCTCATTTAGTCAGTCAAACACAATGTGGCAGTAATTGCTTTACAGCACTATTCACAAGTTTAACAAGGACCAGCTTGCTTCAGTATGTGCTCGTCTACTGGTGGGTCCATAATAATGCACCACTTCTCCCTTTCAGACCACATTCTGAATCACCATGGTGATACAGAGTTTTGTACGGTGCATGTTTTAGTAAGTGTGTGTGCGTGTGAGAGAAAGAAGAGTGGGTATTGATCGCTTCACACAGAACTCGCTGTGAGCAGTTTTCATGAAATTACCTTTTCTTGGTTTGTGGATTAACTGGGAAAACCACAACAATAGGTGTAACAGAGTTGTTGAGCGTTTTGAGTGTAATCTTTAATGTAAGTGGAACAAACACTGTGGATCGCTAACATGATTCATGGTTATGTCACAAATTTCTCCATGTCTTTAAAACGGCCAAACCATCTACGTGGTTCAGCTCCAAGTAGAAATTAAGATCTTTTTAATATCATCTGTAATCTAACTCTGATCTGAAAAAGATCTATGGTGCTTTGGTGTACTACAGAATCTGCTCAGTTTCCCAATGCTCACTGAACACCAAATTCTCTTTCATTTCACTTAAGCATATGTGTGTTTGAGCACAAGTATCTATTTCCCTTACACACATAATGAGGAGCCAAACACTAAGGGAACATTTTGGATTTCCTAAAGAGGCCTCTCTATTTTCTGCAGATTGTTTTGGGACAAAAAAAAAAAAAAAGAAAAAATTCTCAATTGTCTTGTCTCCATTGGTGCATTAGTACAACTGTTTTCAAAGGGGTTACAATGATTTGCAAATCACCGCGTTTTACTTTTATTCATTTTTTCCAGAAACACATTAGTAGAACAGATATACAATCATCTTGGGTGCTTTATAAACAGTTTCAAATGTCTCAAAAGAGAGCGAACTGTGAAACTGAAAGAACATAAATATAGATGAACCTCCTGCGAGCGATTTTCTTCTATGCCAGCAAAAGCTTGTCAAACTTTTTACTTCATTGGAAATATCAAAAATCAGTACGACGCTGGCATACTTTCAACCCACTGTAGACCAACATCGATTGGTTCAACTTTTTCCCCACCCGAGGCTCCTTTAATTAAACTCAAATGAACAGATATTCTCCCATTAACCAAAGCAGAAGAAGGGGCTGAGTAACTGTAAGACTGTTTCCCAATATTCAGACACATTTTGGTCCTATTACAGAATAAACTGGCCATTGCGGCTCTGTTTGCAGTACAGTAATCCCTGCAGTACTTCAATTGTCATTCCAAAATAGGAGATCTCTCGCTTCTGTTGTAGACTGTCTGACTGATAAAGGCCCTTGTGAATGAGGACACTGCTTGCACAATAACACCCAATCCTGAGGCTCATTACAAAAGTATGTGGATACAAGTTGATAACATTACTGACCTTGAAGCTAATCATAACAGGCTTCTTCTACCAAATAAGAACAAATTTCAATTTTTTCTTATCCAAATTAATGCAAACAAGAGAACAAGTGGATGTTCTAATCCACAAGCTGCTTAATTTGCACAAAATCCGCTGGGTTGATATTAGGCTAAAAATATTTTTTATAATTTTCTCATTTATATACAAATCTTGTTGACAACTGTTTTACATGTTCTGTTGTTACACAAAATCTGATTATGAATAGTTCTCCACCACACTCCTGCTTATTTTTGATCATTTCTGCAGAACATATCCTGGGTAAACAGTCCCATTATCCATTTGGCTGTGCAGAGGTAAAAACAAAGCACACATGCTGGTATTTTGAACATATTCAATCATTCAAATCAGCACTGTCACATCAGCTATCACCATCAAAAACAGCACATTTGTTTTTACCTCCCGTTCCACAAAGTCTGCTATGAATCAGTGTCGTCTCCAAGATACTACCACTCAAAAACTGTATCCCAAATAACTAGCTGCAGAGTGCCCTTCACTTATTCCACAGAGGATTGCGTAGTACTTTAAAAAAAAAATGAGTTGGATAGTATGTGGAGGAAAAAAAAAAAAAAAAAACAGTGAAAGAGTTTCAGAACTGAGCAAACAGGAAGAGGATTAAACTGTATGCTTGGCTGGAAGACTGGCAATTCAAAATGAATGAATGTGGCGTTGCACGCATCTATGCAGCCACTGAGGACCAATTATACTGACAGATACTCAGTAACCTTTAGCAGTGTCTAAATGAGGTCGATTCCTGAGGTAAACGCGCAGCATCCTTGGCCCAGTGAATGTAATGGCTGCTGATGTTATCTGTTGGCCCAGCTGGCAGGAAACTGTCAACAGAGGGACTTATTTACTTCTTACAAATGATAGTGGCTGGGACCCCAAGCACATTATCACACAGTGAAAGCGGATGTGTAATATCATATCAAGCACTTGATTTTAAAGATAAAAATCTAGAGATTTACACGAGAGCAAGTTCAATTCTCTACAGTGGGAATTTTGCACACAAAAAAAACGAACCCAAAAATAAAATTGAAAAAAAAACAAAAAAAAAACATGATTTTTAATTTGACTGTTGTGCATTTGCAGATGTCTTACAGCTTAGTCACTGTAAATTTCCATAGTAGGAATCATTACAATGGCTAGTACTTTGTTGTACATACAGACATAAATGTGTCGAGACGTACTTGGAAAAATGTAAACTAACTGCAATACTGCAGATTTACTATGTATTATAATAAATCAGATATCATAGGGTGAGAGGCGGGGTACAACCTGGCCATTTTAGAATCACCAATAAACCTAACCCCACTAACTTAATTTCTTTGGACTGAGGAGAGAAGCCGGAGTACCCAGAGAGAACCCGTGCAGAAACGGGGAAAACACACAAAGTCCACACAGAAAAGCCCCAGTCAGATGATGGATTTGAACCCAGGACCTTCTTGCTGTGAGGCAATTTGTTAGCACTGTTAAACAATCATTACCATTTATAAAAGAAATAGTATTACTGGCATTAGCATTGTGACATCATTACCATGGAGAGAAAAAAAAAAAAAAAAAAAAAAAAAAAAAAAGCAGGGTTTGTTTTGGCTCAGAATGGCTGTGGGGATGACTATGTACAGAGGTACAATGAGCTAATAACATGGGTTTTTTTTTTTTAAGAAGACAAGAAATGATTATAATTCTGTAATTCTGGTGATTTTTCTTTTCCTCCGGCTCAAAACCTCTGAGGCAACAAAACCATGAACAGGGGCGTTGGCTGCTTGTTATCACTGGGTGCACCCTTTAAATATTCCTGTGTTCTGCTACAAAAAAAACATTTCTGCTTTAAAGTAACATTCAGAATGTGGAAACCCCTTTGTTGTAACCCATTAATTTATCTTGAATTAAGCAGTCAATGTTTGGCGACTGGCAGTTACGGCCCTTTCCAAGTAAACGCTCCACATCATTCCAATAAAAGTTTCCATGAGGATTTCAACCTGGAGTTAGTGTAATTGTCTGAATAAGTAATCACTTAACAGTGACTTCAGTGTGACCTCATTACCAGTCAGAGATGATATGGTTTGAAATTCCCCCGAACATTTCCTGCAAAGAATTATGTAATGCTCTACCAATTATTGTGGGTACAAACGTCACGTCTAGAACAGATGGTTTGTTGCATTCACTCCCACACATATACACACTTCCTTTTATATGGTGAAGTGGCTGATGAGTGTAGTTGTCTGTCATTCAATAAAAATAAACCAACATGAAACTTCTCATTGAAGTAATACTGCAACTTGAGTTTTGTAATTGGAACACGTCAGCTATGTGTGACATCAGATGAAAACCATTAGACACATTTTTTATTTTTTCAGCGGTGCATGTTAAAAAAATAAAAAATGGTAATGATCACCACAGCTGATGTGTTCTAACTATAGGATGTAAGTTAAAGTGTTACTACGAGTGTCTACACTCAGTGGTAACTTCGCTTCTTACACTCTTAAACTGCTTGTTTTACACAAATATCTAATCAGCCAATCACATGGCACTAACCCAGTGCATTTAGGAACAGTTCGAACCAAGCATCAGAATGAGGAAGAAAGGCGATTTAAATAACTTGGAATGTCGCATGGCTGTTTGTGCCTGTCTTTGCTGGTCTGAGTATTTCAGAAACTCCCCACACAGCCATCTCCTAGGTCTCTCGCCAGAGAATGGCCTAAAAAAGAGAAAATGTGAGATGAAGTTCTGAGTCAAAATGCTTTGTTGATGCCAGAGGTCAGAGAAGAATGGCTGACTGCTTCTGTCACTTTATGACTACTGCAACCATCTTCTGATGGCTGCTTCCAGGAGGATAACGCATCACGTCACAAAGCTCAGATCATCTCAAACTGCTTTCTTGAATGTGACATTGAACAGCTGTACGATGCCGTCATATGATTATGGACTCAAATGTCTCCAGCCCCTTTCTGAATCTATGCCCTGAAGAAATAAGGCAGTTCTTAAAGGGGGGCCTACCTGGTAACAGCAAGATGTACCTAACAAAGTGGCAAATCAGTGTAGATGTTAATATTTAACTGGGCTAGTTAGTATAGTAAAATAATGTATTAGCAAAAACACTGATGAAGAATAAATAAAACTATGGAGTATTAAATATTAATATATATATTTTTTTTAATGTTTCTGCCAGTCTAAAGTTGCCATTAAGCAGTCCAGGTGTGCCGGTGACTGTCACTGTGAGACTATTAATATGCTTCAGTGCACAGCGAGTCATGCACCTGAATATTACAGAGCAGATGAGTTCTCACTGACTGATGGAGGCTAGTTCTGCACCATGAAAGGAGACCGTTAAAGAGGCGGCACATAAAGTTTAGGAATAAGTGCATTGAGTGTGAATGGTATGGTATGTGTGTGCATGTGAGCAGATCAGGTGCAGAGAAACGCTACGATTTGTTTCTTCAATCCATTCAATTAGTATTTTCAGAAAGGTACAAAGAAAATTAATAGTCTCCATTCTTTAATCAACCTGTATTGTGTAGAAGAAAATGGATAGTTTTCCCAAACCTGTGTTTAGCAAAGATACTCTAAGTACCTTCCAATCAGAGACCAGACAGAAGTGTGGAGGCAGAAGATTTAAGAAAACCATAAAAGAAAAGAAAAAGAAGAAAAAAGAAGCATAACTCTCTAACTGTGATGTTTTTCTGTTAGTAGATATTTGACAATTGCACACCTGTTTCCCCAGACAGACATCATTACTACACCAACTGGTGAGTCAGGTCAAGTCACGTCATGTTTTTCTACGTCCTGACAACGCATATTACGTTATGTCTCAATGGTTTTCACAGGCTCAAAGCAGAAACAGTTTCTAAGCCAAAGCTTCAAGCTGCAGGCCTCTGGACTTGCAGTATATAATGGGGAAAACCTACTGAGCGTAAATTCAAAGAGATATTGCTTCCTGGATGGCTCGTGGTGCAATGCAAGCCTAATGTGAGCAGTGCCAATTACAAATAACAGAAAGAGAGAAACACTGACTTAATCTTTGACAGCATGTCCTTTTGTACACCAGGTGCCAAAACACTGGTGGCATCAGTGTGACCACTGAGGCAAGTTGGTTGCCTCAACCAACTGGGGTCCAGATTATGATGCAGACATTTAGTTTGCATTTCCATGTCTCCCTCTGTCTGTCTCATAAGTTAAACAAACAAAGCAAACAGAGAGATAATGAGCGCTGTTGCATCACATTCTTGTTTTCTCACCCATGTCATCTTTCCCAGGCTCAGCAGCATTACATACTCCAACTTTCATTTGGTTTAAACCTTCTGCCAATGTGGCCCGACAGTTTCAAATATTTTGAAACTTCCTGAAGACTTCAGCAGTTTAAAAGTATATAAAGAGACATTTTAAAAAGTAGCACTGATGGTTTTAAGTGTTCTCAGAAATCACAAACATGTCAACAATAAGAGTTCTGCATAAATGATGTCCCCTAAACAACGAAATGTGTGCTTGTCACACAGTAACAGTCATGACCTACAGCACTTTTGAATACTATAGAGCTGTTTGAAAGGTAAACAGCTTTTCATCTCAGCCTGTCTGAGCATAGATGAGGAAATGCTAGGCCAAGACACAGAGAAGATAAGGAGAAAAAAATAAATAATAAAATCAAACATTCTCTTTGAAAGCTGCCAGGCAGCAGGCAGTCCAAAGTGTTGGAGTTTCTGCTCAGAGCCTTTCAAAGTGAAATTGTAATTGTGTGGAAAGATAAACGTGGTTTGCAGATTTTTTTCTTTCCTCCCTCTGCAGAGCTTGGTGGTGAGCTTGGGGTCTCCTCTCTTGCTCACTAAAATGTAAGAGGGGACTTTTGAGAGCTCTGAAGGTATTCTTATAGTTTATTCTACAGCGCTTCCACTTCCCCAGCTACCACAGAATAACAGTGGAAGGCAGAGAGCAGCATTGAGATTTGAGTGATGAGAGAGGGTCTGTGTGTGTATGTTAGCAATAGTTACAGCAATGGGCAGTCACTTTAATGCTGGAATATATGCATTCTGCTCAGGTTCTAGGTATCTATGAGCTTTATTTTTTAACACAGATAAAAATGACTTTGGTAGATAGCACAGGTGTTAAGGCACCAGTATACCTGCCTCCGGTGACTGCGCCACCATTTCATTGAACAGATTTACTCAATTTCACTCAATTTTGCACTCAGTTCTTATGAGGCCATAGGAGTAATGGTGTCCTTAGCAAAGCCACACCTCCTGCACTGTGTGTTGTAATCTTCACTTTACTGTTCTAAAGTTTTGGCCATGCGTGCATGTTAGTGCATGCGAGTCGCTCCCTGTGAAACTGCTGCCTCTCCCCAAATTTACAATGAGACTTGGGAATTTTCACACCTATAGCTTGTTTGCTCTGGCCTGAATTAGATGGTGAGTTTGTTTTTACAACACAGAAATGTCCAAGCAAAGCAAAATGTGTAAGGAAAAAACCATGCGAACAGTAAATACAGAAGGAATCTCCTGTTTTTCTGGTGCATGTGTGAGAAACAATGTTAGTAAGGCCATGGTTCATTCCCCGCCTGGATACTACTTCTATTATTTAGGTTTCTGTAGTTTGCATGGATCCAAGAATACAAAGCATAGCCACAAGGTCCTTTATACCTTTTAGAGCTTCTATCAGCTGTTGGTAAAAGAAAGAGAAGACAGCTCCCCCCCCCCATTCTCTGGATTTCATGACTTTACCGTTTTTAAAACTACTCTCACCTTCAGTTGTTTACCCGATTTCCATGTACTTGTGTTTACTCATTATAGCCGGCTGCGTGTGAACAGCATTAATCATCATTAAGGGCTCTCCTTGTGGCGTAGCTCAACTTACTCACCAACCTCTGCCTTTCTGTCATCAGCAGAGAAAGAACCAAGAGAATCACTAATGTATTTTCACAGTTACATTATGGCGGGTGGATACATTAACAGAAAGGTCTGACATACTGGGTTGCCTGGGTGAAAATTCTATCTTATTGTACAAAAGTCACTGGAAGAATAACAACGTATCTGGTGGAAACTCAGAGAATGTTGCACATCATCACAGATCAGAGATTCAGATTGTTTTTATCTATTATGCTGGTACTTGAGCGTGTTATTTACTGGCTCTGAATGCCATACATCAAAAAGATTCACAGTAGATTTACAGTATTGGTTAATACAATGTGGTTTTCAAGTACCACATGTAGCACACTGTATAATTAAGCTTTTAACAGATTAATTAGGAGAGAGCGACACCTTAACTACTTAGGTTACTTAGGAGAAACTGACTTAAGTGCCACTTATGCTTTGATCAGATAGTAAACTGTCTACATCCTACTAGCTTCCTAGTGCAAATAACCTTGTAATGCCCAATTGCGCCATTTATCCAGGCTTCACCATCATCTATGCCAAAAACAATATTTCACTTGAGAATTCCTCAGAAGCAGAATACTGTGTGCTGCATGTGAGAAAGAATAAGTTAAGACCGCATCCTGACCAGATTCTCTAAACACTGTCCTGAGGTCATTAACATGCCTTGAAAGCAACACTCAGAGCTTTCCTACATCCCCTGCATGCAAGCATGTGTATACATGTTTGTATTTGTCCCACAACTAAACATCAGAAACCAACTATGCTCTTGGACAGTCAGGAATTTTGGTGAGGTACCAAATGGGGGTTTTAGCATAAAGACAAGTCAGGTAAGTCACCAACTCTATATATGACCATAACTGCTGATTATAGCTAAATTTATTGAAGCATAGTATCCATTTTTAGTTTATGAAATGATCTCAAATAGTAGGAATATTCAAAGATATTTCTCAAATAAGGCAACAGACTCAATGCCTTTAGCGAATGTGGACCACTTGTGCTTACGAGCAAAGTCAGCCTCCAGAGGTCCATTCTAAGCCAAGAAATACCCTGCCATCGTGTGCACTTTAAAATCACACAGGACAGCATCTGGGTCATGCAAGTTATGATGAATCAGGTCCATTAAGCCAATTGCCCTCATGAAATGTTGGTCTATTATTCATGCAAGCAGAGACGATTTTTCTGAGGATAAAGGGTGGTTAGTTAGTAGCAAGCTACAGTGACTTTTCTTTTAGGTGTATCAACTTGACTCGTACTTTAACTCCTCTCTTGTCTTTGACTTATGAGCATTTTTTACTTTTCATATGTGGTCATTCATACATGACTGAAGTTAGACTCAAGTTAGACTTACTTAAAACAGCATCCTTCAATGTGAGTTTAAATAATATTACAGCAAACCCAGCAAAGATAGCTCGACATTTGCACTGAAAGTACATTTTATTGGTAAGATCTGTCGCAACATGCAATACAGGTATTAGGTATTGTTATAATAATAACATTATTATCATTGAATAAAAATTAATGTAACAACAAGCTGTAGATTACACATTTATGCTCTGCCTAACTTTGTTTGCATCCAGCTGATGTGTTCATGACGTTCCAAAAGCAAGAGAGAAGTTCTTTACATTTTTAATTTTTATTTATCAGCTGATATTTGAAAATTATTTACATACGTCAGCTGATAATATCAGCCCTAATAATATCGGTCGAGCTGTAATAAACTACTCAAATTTTATTTCCAACTTCCCAACAATCCATGAGACAGATGTAAAAAATGCATGCATGCATACATTTATTAAATTCCACCTGTATAAGTATAATGTAATTAGTGTTGGAAAGCTTAATCATAGACAAAAACCTGCTAGGGGGTGATACCTGTGGATGCAAAAAGACCTGCGATCCCATAGCCTATAAAGCTTTGTGGCTTAATCCTGCTGAGTTTGTGGGCTCACTCACACATTTAGCGTCACACTGAATACAAAACAAATTCGATTTTATAATAGAGTGTGGTTTTAAAGCCAGACCTGCCGCCTTCTCATTACATGTGGTTTCAAAATAGTAAGATGGTGATGACAAAAATCCTGCAGCCACCTCAAAGTAGCTACAACCATCTTTTATACTGTCTGTGTGCTTGATCGGTTTTCACAGACAGTCATGTTTTATATACTGATTTTACAAAAATTTGTGTTGCTAAATCAAAATAGTTGAGTTGTTTTCATTTGATGTGTGATATGTCGAGCCACAGTATCTACTATTACTTCAAAAGTAATTACTTAAAGAAAAAAAATCTCTTCATTGCATTGCCTGAAAATCAGTTATTTCTGTCACTCTTTCCTGCAAAATGCATACTGTCACACCTTGTTCAGTCTAGTGTGTCTACATAAAGATAATAAATAAGTAAAACACTGAAGAAGGCACACGCAGACAGACTTCAGGTCCTATCTGAGAGGTTCCAATCCATTTACCATAGCCCTACAGTGCCTAAAATAAGCAACTAAATCTACCGAAGGCATTACGTTTGATGGCAACTGTACACGCAATAGCTGCAAGATCTGAGAGTGCTTTGAATACTAGCAAAACTACATATTTGAACATGAACTTGAAATTAAATAAAGTTAGTTAATCTAAATAAATCAAGGAGTGAAGTAGCTTGCACTGATAAACATTTACCACATTCAGTAACTCTGGCATTAATGCACAAAATGTCGTCATCATCATAATACAAACTGTTCGGCTGCTTAGCGTTTAAGATGTCGTTTTCTGCCCTGCAACTTGTCTCAGCCATTCTAACTTCAGTAGTGAGGGTGGCATAGATAAATATGCACCCATTAATCAAGTTTAATTTGGCTTTATGTGAGCAATCCAGCTCGTTTTGATGTTGTTGACAGCAAAAGTCCATTTAAAGACACGTTTAAAGAAACCAGGCAAATAGATCAGTCTGCAGTGCACAGACAGCAGCAATGAAGCTGCCTGGTCTTCTGCAACTGCCACCTCCACACCACCGCCAACAGCCCACTAATCTGTGCCAATCAGATGACGCTAAACAACCATTTGTTGTTGAATTGGGCACCAGTACACGCCCCCTCCTCATTTCAACAGCCACTGCAGACCCTAGCAAAATGCTGGCAATGTAGCAAATGCAGGCACAGCAGTGAGGGTGACAGAAATAGCAGAGTGGTGAATAATAGAGAAAAAGAACTGTGGTGTAATTAACATGGTGGCTGGGGGCTGATAGAGGGGCCGTACAGAGATAAAGAAAGGCACTGAAGAGAGGGTGCTGTGAAAGAGGATGTAGGAGAGATATGAAGAGAAAAGATGAGAAATTAAAAGAATAAAAAGAGTGAAGAGAAAAGTTCTGGAAGACAAAAGCAGAGAAGCAACTTGTAAGAAACAGGGTAGGTTAGAGAGGAAAACAAACTAGGTCTCTGTCATCTAATCTAAAAAAGTAAATAAAAACACTGGTAACTGGCAGAACTGTCATATTCAAATTATGTGGCTTGATTGAGCAACAATCCCACAAAATCAACAACTATAAAAATATAAAGCGCTTTCATGCGTAGTTCCAAAGAAAATCCCAGCTGCTGCTTAACAAGACAATCCAACATATCAGAGAACTGTGGTACACAATAGCTGTGAAACTGAGGGAGACAGAAAAGGACAGAAACGGAAATGTAGATAATTACACGTTTCCCAGCAGCAAGTACAACTCAACATGATCTCGCTTGCTCTGGTTCAATTCTGCAAAGCAAGAGGATCGTTTAACTGGTGACAAGTCATGCATTTGGATATGAAACAAGCCTACTGAGTAAATTAGGACGTCTTGTTTTCCACTGCCTCACAGCACAGGTGACTTATTTAAAAAACAGAGAGAGCCATGGATTGCAGCCATCAGAAACGAGCTGCAGATTTCCAAAATGGCGCAGCTCTGCGTGGGCAACAGTGAGCTAGAACAGCACTGCAGTAAGAGAGGAGTGAGTAGGACTGAGAACGAAAGCAGCTCGCTCTCCAGTACTTGTTATATGTGGTAAACATGTAAGCCGAAAGAGGAGGATAGAGAGAAACGCAGATAGCAGTTCTGTACATTCAAATGCTGTTGTTTTCTGTTGTTTTCATTCAAATTCCATTGTTTTCATTCAAACTCTGTTCTGTACATTCAAATTCCGTCGTTTTCATGTTAATTCTGTTGTTTTCATGTTAATTCTGTTGTTTTCATTCTAATTCTGTTGTTTTCATTCTAATTCTGTTGTTTTCATTCTAATTCCCTTCTTTTTATTGCAATTCGTTGTTTTCATTCAAATGCTTTTGTTTTCATTCTAATTCCGTTGTTTTGATTCTAATTCTGTTGTTTTGATTCTAATTCTGTTGTTTTGATTCTAATTCTGTTGTTTTGATTCTAATTCTGTTGTTTTGATTCTAATTCTGTTGTTTTCATTCAAATTCCATTGTTTTGATTCTAATTCTGTTCTGTTCATTAAAATTCCGTCGTTTTCAT
>NW_024582453.1:1299305-1323085 GCF_018398535.1 Haplochromis burtoni
TTAATTCTGTTGTTTTCATTCAAATTCCATTGTTTTGATTTAAATTCTGTTCTGTATATTCTAATTCCATTGTTTTCATTCAAACTCTGTTCTGTACATTCTAATTCTGTTGTTTTCATAGGTGAGAAATGGCAGGCATGAAAATACATATACCAGCAAATATGAATGAAGACCCAAAAATATTCAAATTCACATCAAAATTCTCAATCTCAAAGTAAAAGCTTTAAAAAGCTCGTACTTCTCCAACAGGGACTGGAACTGTTCAAAGTGATCAACAATAGCTTACCAATCAAGATGATTAATTATGGTGCGGCTACAACAACCTGAATCTAGCAACAGTTGCGAGGATTTTTAAGACTTTAACACAGACTGCATTTTTCTCACCCAAAATCTTTGAGTAAACCTCCAAAATGCTTATTTGGTGTTGGAGAAACAACCATTAAATAAAGCAGCAGACTGGGTCTGTTGTGCACCAAATGTGCTATTATATGCCAACTGCAACTAGGATAAAATGCCACTTTACCCATGATCAGGTTTATTAGACTTTACACAAACAACCTAGTGTTGGTGAAAAACAGCATTTTGAAAATTAAGACAGTCAAAGCACATGCAGTGTAAAACTCACAATGGGAGAGCCAACAGCAGTGGTTAATGAAATTTAAATGGAAAATTGCACTGGAAGACAACCAATTAACAGGAAAGAGAGGCTAAACATGATATCTTTGTTGTAATAACTTGACGTCAGTAAGAATTTATTAGCTTGCTGTAACAATAGCGGGAAGCTTTTAGTCTTACTGCATGAAAATCAGAGAGCATGCAACATCCAAGCTACGAGTTACAAAAACTGGTGGAGGAATAGCCTAGAACGACTTCAGATAGGGTTATCATGTTTTCCTTCTTGCGATCTTTTTAAGAGAAATTATATACATTTTCAACAAAGCCTATAGACATAAGCATACACTTTTCCAAAACACCATATAATACCACAAACATCAGCTTCTCCATGGACACAGTCATACTCTTTCTTACAAGCCAGTTTTTCATACACAATCAAAATTTAAGTATAATTTGAATAATAGTATAAGTGCAGAGGACAAAGTCGGACTAATTTAGTCTAAGCTTGTACAAATTACATTTGGCACCCAATATGATCTGTATAATCAAAGCCTTTTGATTCATTTGTTCAGCAAAGTAGAAATGTGTGTTTGTACTCTACATAATAAATTTAATACTACATACCGTTGCTGAATGCTTACAAGTAACCAGTGATGGGAAACCCAAATATTATTCTTTTTTTCTATTCATAAAGCTACTTTCAGCTGTTCCATTATTCACAAGGTTCTGTTATTCACAGCACTTTTTGATTTGGCTGTTTTTATGTCGGATGCCATTCCTGATAAATGAAAGGAATTTGTGTCTCCTCCAGATATTCAACCGTGGATCTTTTGCTTGTTAGGTGAATACCTAACCCACTACACCAAGGAGTAACTAAAGTTTTTACATTTATGTATTCACTTATTATAAAGACAAAATAAAAGAGATTATAACTATGGTAGCACAACTTCTTAATTGTCACTGCACACTTTGAAAAGTTCCTTTTAGATGTAGTTCTCGTTTGTGAGATTTTTAGACTAGTCAAGAATGATCAGTCCTACAAAGTTTAAAAAAAAAAAAAAAAAAAAGGGATTGTACGGATAGCTGCTTCTGCCTTGTAATGAGATGGGGATAATGCAGAGTGCAATGAATATACAGTAAGGAAACCCTACTCCTTCCTGTTGCTTTCAGACCCAGGGCTATGCCAGCTTGTGCTTTTGCCAAGGAAGCAGTCTCATATTCCAACAGGAAACACATCTCAGCCTCTTCCTGCTTACCCAGAGGAAGTGGCAGGTCAGATGGGGAATGGATGAGACATTTATTCTCATGACTAAAGTCCAGAGTGTTAATTTCCAAGAAAAAAAAATATATATAACAACATACAAACTATTGTATTAATAACAAAGTTGATTATGCTACCACATGTCTTCTGCTTTTGATAACATAAGTATTCTTCGATTCCAAATTTCCCCCATTTTAAATAAAATATGTTTAACTGTGTCTTCATTCTTCATCTACTCTGCCCTTTTAGTTTTGCTCTTATTTTAATGGCATTTGAAACAATATACAAAAGCCACCAAACCCAGGTATGCTACAAAAATTCAAGCTTTAACAGTATAAAAAAAATAATTTTGTAACCTAAATAAGTATGCATAACTACATTTTTGCTTCTAGAAAGTACCACCTGATCATGTGTAGTCAGCCCAAACAAACAATCCACCTATGTCAATAAATGAACTTAAATACGCTCACCGGCCACTTGTTAGGTACGCGTGTTCAACTGCTCATTAAAACAAGTAATGAGCCGGTTGCATGGCAGAAATCCATGGCAATTCTCTGGGTGAAAATGCCTCATTAATGACAGAGAACACAGGAGCCTTCGAGCTCATAGGACGGCAGCAGGAGCTCAAATAACCAGTCGTTGCAACAAAAGTACGCAGAAGAGCATCTCCAAACACACAACACACTGAACCTTGAAGCAGATGGTTTAGAGCAGCAGATTGACGCTGGCTGCCCAGCTGCCAGACAAAAACATCAAACTGATGTTATAATTCACTTAGGCTCACTAAAATTGGACCAAAGAATAAAAAATTTAAACAAAAATAGGAAAAATGTCTCTCTATCTCAATTTCTGCTGCAGCATTTAGATTTTAGGGCTCAGACTCCAGTGTATATACACACACAAAAAAAAAAAAAAAAAGCATGGCTCACTCCTTCCTTGTACAATGGCTGACACTGGTGGCAGTGCTGTAATTATATGAGGAATATCTCCTTGGCACATTTAGGTTCCCTTAATGCAAACCTAGCACTGTTTAAACACCAGAGTCTAGTATTGATGGTGACCACGTCCATAGGTCATCAAGGGATGCTTCCAGCGGGATAACACAGCATGTCACAAAGCTCATAACAGATAACCATTTCACAACTATGGGAAATTCTGAATCACCAGTTAACCTACACCCGTTAACTGGATGTCCTTTGATTGTGGGAGGAAACCGGATTAAACCGAGATAACCCAGGACCTTCTTGCTGTGAGGCAACAGTGTTAACCACCATCCCACTGCTTCCCAGTCAGACACAGGAAGCTTACAAAGCTCAGATCATTTCTAATTGGTTACTTGAACACAACAATGAATTCACTGTACTCAAGTGGTCACAGTCACCAGCTCTCAATCCAATAGAGCAGTGGTCCCCAACCTTTTTTGTGCCATGGACCGGTTTAATGTCAGACAATATTTTCACGGGCCGCCCTTTAAGGTGTCGCAGATAAACAACATAAAGTGATACAACTAAGAAAGAAACTGTGGCATTTTGTAAATATAATAATAAATGTGAATTCCTGAAATGCGCCAACAACACTAAGAGTGACATCCTCCTTTCTGCCCCTTAATGCGCTCTGGTCGCTATGGTAACACATAAATATTTCTTTCAAAATAAAATAAAATACATTACTACAACATGGGAAAAGCCCAGGGAAACTGAGTAAATGATAAAAACCTTGAAAGCTATAAATTTCACAACCGAGGTTCAACTCTCGCGGCCTGATACTTCATGGACCAGTACCAGTCTGTGGCCTGGGGGTTGGAGACTGCTGCAATAGAGCACCTTTGGGATGTGCTGTACACACAGGTATCACCTTAATGATGCAATTCTCCCACTGCATTGAAAAAAAGATGGAGATCTGGTGAATGTGGAAGTCACTTAATGTAAGTGAACTCACTGTCATGTTCCAGAAACCAGCCTGAGCTTACTTGAGATTTGTGACCAGGCATGGTGTCCTGCTGTAGCAGCCATTAGAAGATGTTACGCACACGTACACTCTCCAACAAAACTCAGAGGGGCTATGGTGTTTAAATGGTTCAAACTGTGCCAAAAAATATCCACTGCATCATTACACCACCACCCGCAGTCCAAATTGCTGAGATTCGATAGATCTGTGCTTTTATGTTGTTTACATCAAGTCTTATGGGCTACTTCTATTCTTTCATTGTACTTTTCTTCACTTATGAGCAGTTTGCAAAGACACGTACATTAGCACAAACATAGCTCCTTTCCCTTCTTTTAATGAGACATAACAGCCATTATTCTGATGCATTTTCAGTTGAGTCTTTACATGAAAACTCTTAAAACATTAAAGCACTCTTTGCAAACAGCCATTAAATGACCAAAATATAAGTCCATGTTATCACAGACATATCATTATACGCAAGTTACTGGAGGCCCTTTAAATTCTATTTCACCAACACAAAACATGCTTTTACCATAAGAAAAATGGCTAAACGCACACTCAGTTAAACTGTAATTCACCACAAAGCTTGGCCAACATACCGGTCGTGTCCTTGTAATTAGCCACAACCGCTCTGTCAGTGGCTGCCATGTTACTTTTTATGCAAGTTACTGAACTTCACCTTTTAACCTTTTCTACATCTCTTCATCTGCAGCTTGGACCACTGATTCTGCCTGAAAGTTCCTATAGGCTACTTATGTACAGCCATTCATTACTTCCTTCAGCTTATGGCTAGCCATCTGTGCTACTTCTATTCAGTTGCTGCTTTAATTACTAATATTACACAGTAATTATATGGGGCGATCGTAGCTCAAGAGTTGGCAGTTCGTCTTGTAATCGGAAGGTTGCCAGTTCGAGCCCTGGCTCGGACAGTCTCGGTCGTTGTGTCCTTGGGCAAGACACTTCACCCGTTGCCTACTGGTGGTGGTCAGAGGGCCCGGCGGCGCCAGTGTCCGGCAGCCTCGCCTCTGTCAATGCGCCCCAGGGCGGCAGTGGCTACAATGTAGCTTGCAGTCACACCAGTGTGTGAATGGGTGGATGACTGAACGTGTAAAGCACTTTGGGGTCTTTGGGGACTTAGTAAAAGTGCTATACAAATACAGGCGTTTACATATTTACCGTGTGTGTGTGTGTGTGTGTGTGTGTCGTGTGTGTGTGTGTGTGTGTGTGTGTGTGTTGTAAACACTTTCATGACAAGGACTCCAAACAGTCACAATCGTGAACATTGGGAGCTATCGCTGAATGATGCTAGTTCAAAGGCAGCTGATCAGTACAAATTAGGGATCTACCAATCAGCTGTTGGTGCAATCCTTACTCAAAATACCTCAGTGAGGAATAAAAAGGATTAATTTAGCAATGGTATTGATCTGTACTTGGTATCAGCAGAAACCATTCTTTCCTATTCTGACATTTGGCTTAAACCTCAGCAGATCCTCTTGGCAGTGTCTATACACCTAAAGTTTCTGCCATGTGATTAGATAGTTCCTTTAACAAGCAGCTGAACCAGTGTAACTAATAACGTGACCAGAGAGTGTTCACTTTTAAAAGCTGCCTCTTTCTGTCAGTGCCACAGTCATTAACGTAAGGTAGCAAAGGTGGTGGTGGACTGTGTAACAACTGATTCCCCAGGATTCAGCTATTTGCTATAATTGACACTGGACAGCAATGTCCCATGGTTACTCTGAAACCATTGTCAAAACCTACACACTTCTAAGATGCCCTGTGGCAGTAAAGAATAAATTGCAGCATTTGTACTGGGGCTGCTGCTGACAGGTAGGCAGAGGTTTTTGCCCAATTATAGGAGAAAGGGGATGAAGCAGGATAAGGCGGGCCACTAGAATAGACCTAATGAGGACGTGGTATGATTGCTGTGGGACTCATTCGTACCCACAGCAGGCGTATTCGATTGGTACAGAATGGCCAGAATGAAGTGGCAGAGAGAGCGACAGAGATAGATATGGAGAGATAATAGAAGTGAGAAGGACTGATTCCTCACTCAATGTGAGAGTATGTGGGAGGAGATGAGATGCTGAGACTGAAAGTGGGAAAGAAATGGATGCTGAAAGTAAGTGAGTAAGTCAGTCCATCAAGTCAACTATGCTTTCACTCTCTCTTCTTTCCATCCATCCATGGCTGCCTCCATCCTCCAATCATACATACAAACACTGCAAGCACAGGCGGTGCTGCTACAACCATCCAGAAAGATGTATGCCATCAAATCAGTTCAACTTCATGCAAAGATGTTCAAGGTTGTAAAACAACCACTGACATGTGTCAACACTATGGGGCATTTGCCTGCAGCGGAACAAAACCTGGAAAACCTGGGCAAACAGGAAGTGAAGGAAGTGCATTTTCAAAAAGAGTTGATATCCATTCAGGCGAGAAGTGTTTAAATAGATTCTGCAAACTTAGCAAACCACTGTATAGGAGTGACTATAGATGTAGCTACTATAGTAGACATGGATGCTTGGCCATGTAGGGCTAATACATCAATTCTGTTTAGTTACAATGAAAATTTGAGTGAAGTGCAGACTTTCACAAATTGTAGCTCAAGGGTTTTTTTGTTTTTTTTTTTAAATTTGCCTTGACTGTTTAAGAGCTCTTAGCGCAGAGGTTCATCTGAGGAAAAACTACAAAAATGTTTATTTGTCTGACAAATTATAAATCTGGAGCCATTATTAGTTAACAAGGTTAATATTGATGTTGAACCTTTGGACATTTTATGAGTTTGTCCTTAAAAGCATTTAGGCTACTGCAAAAAGTAAAACTCCCCTCCCTCTTTAGGGACATATTACTATTTATGGCAATTAGCTTCAGTTACTGTGACTCATTGCCATCTAAACAGACAGTCACTGCATGGTACTGATTTCCTCTTATCACTAGACACACTCAACTGCAACTTCTTCAACTGACTTCTTCAGCCTAAACTGACTAAGCAGAAAATAGATGTACATTCTTCGGCACCAACCACCTTCATTATATACTTCCTGTAACCACTGATGAGATTTGTGCAATAAAGAGGAAAATTTCTGGACTATTCTTCATACAAAACCTTTTGTATTGATAACCCCTCTTCAAGTCGGCATCTTGCTTGGCTGGGATATCAATCAGACCACAGGACTCAAGTTGTCCATTCCACGCCATTCTTCTCTTAACCATTTAGTTGTTTATTTATGTACTATGGACGTTTTTCCTTATTGCTTTATGAAATGTCTCCTAATCATTCCCCAGGATTTATTGATAACTTTTCACCTTTTGAAATTCTTTTTGATAACTTTATGTCCAGGCCCAGACAGTGATGCTGCCTCCACCGTACTTTGAATTAGTGCGTTTTCTCCCTCCAAAATGCAGATTTATGTATGTGTGTTTAACTCATTACTGCACAGAGGAGATTTTCTCTTTGTTTATTTTTTTACTATAAACATGCCACAAGGCATTTTTTGGAGTGTGGTGGTTTCCTTTATGGGGGTGTTTCATTAACACCATTCTTATTCAGTGTTTTTCTTATAGTGAGGATGTGAGCAAAGATTATAGCAAGTTGTATAGATTTCTGCAGGTGTTTTGCTGTTACTCATGGGTTCTTTTTCACCTCTTTCAATATTGCACATTGTGCTTTTGGTGTGATCATTGTAAGACGCCTACTCCCAGAAAGAGCAGCAACAGTCCAAAGTTTCCTCCATTTGAATATAATTGATCTTGTGGAATGATAAACATCCAAGGGTTTTGTATGCTTTTCGAGTAAAATGCTTCTTCTAAAAGGTCCTGTAAAGGTTGTTTTGATCGGGGCATGGTTCACAGCAATCACTCATTCTTGAGGAAACCAGACCTTGTTAGTAATCAGACTTTGTATAACTTACTTATCGTGAGGGGCTCCCTCTACAATTCACACTTCTGAACCTCTCAATTGAAACACCCACTCCTAGGAGGTTTTGGTGAAGCTGTTAGCACAGAGGTTCACTTTGATTTTCCTGAACTTTAAATGATAACTGTGTGTTCACTAAACCTCAAGATCGTGTTTGCATGTTATTAGTTTTTCCAGATTGTGTTAGTCTATAATTAAGACGGAAATTAAGCTCAGACCACATTTTAGAAGAAGTCAAAGAAATTATAATCATAGTGTAAGCCTGAAAACGCCATTTGCAATTTAGTGGTTTATTATTAGGAGTCCTATACACTCAGCTTTTCTTTATATTTGTTCTGCAAGAGAACACTCATGCAAATCTATCTTATGAGAATTTTCCCAAATATTTCATGCAAATTTGTATTCGCTTCTTTTTTAAGGCTCGTGGACTTCCAGGATTCTAAATTACAAGATAAACAGACTTCACCAACCACCTGTGTTACTTTTGAGTCCAAATAGATTTTCATTAAAATTCTTACGCACATCTTTTTTTTTTTCCGATTTCTGTTTTATCTCTCTCTATCCCATTATATTAATTTCCTTCGCTCTTTATTATAATTTCCATTTCTCTTCCCTGGTGTTTTTCCTTTCACCACATCTCATTCTTTTCTCCCCCTCATTCTTGTGTGACTGTAGTAGTGTCTGTGTGTCTGTGTGTGTGTGGGAGTAGAGGAGAGCAGCTATGCTGGCTGGGGGAGGAGGTGAGAGAGAAAGAAAAAGCGAGAGAGGGATAGAAATACACAGAGAGGGAAGCAAAGCATTTACTGGAACAAAACATGCTGTTTCAAACTCATAGATAAGGGCCGCCTACTCGCTAGTTCTTATTTCAGAGCAGTTTACGCCTTATTTTTACAATCTATTCTATTTATTTATTTATTATGCTTTTTTTTTTTAGTAATATTATGAATACCTTAGACAACCAAGATATTATTTTCTGGCATTTTTTACTCAACTGAATTACTTTAGAGTTGCTAGACCTACCATCTGTCCAGTGTCCATAAAGTTTAACTCCATATTTCAAGTAGGTGGCAGGAGGAAGACTACATCTGAAAGCCAATTAGAAGTGAAGGGCACACGGAAGAGTTTGATTGTTTTTAAGGATGCTAGTTTTTATATTATTACAATTGTAATACATATAAACACTCTGGTACTTTGACAGCCTGTTGCTAGAATCTTTATGGTAGCCACATATCTAATAAAACCAGCTCTTCTTATAAGAAGATCAAGCACAGAAACATTTACTTTGAGAAGTTCTGAGTTATTTTTGGTGATAAACAGCAACACAAAAGAGCATTAACACTGATACCATCTGCATCAACATCTATGACGAATGTAACACAACAGACCCTGAAAATCCAGCTGAGCAAGTTGGATACTCACTGTTGATCCCGGTATCTCGTCAACACCAGTGAAGTGCAGATGACACAGCCTGAAAGCTGTACAGGTAACCTAAAGTAGAGGATAATAATTTGCGCATGAGGAATAGCGTACACATTGAGGTCAAATAAAAATAACAGAAATGCAACACCTGTAGAGAAAAGAGTGCTTCTATGAAAGACAAGCTTAATGAGAGACCAATCAGGAAAATATTACAAATTTTTGACCCAAGTAGTAAATACCCATCTATGAATTTTGCATATTTAGACACCATTATCTACAATAATAACATACAATTGCAATATATCTAAATATTAACATGAGTATTTGATTTTACAGGACTTACAGTGCCTCTTAGATTCACCACAATTGAACCTGTTAAGTCACTGAAAAGCCAGAATTTAAGTTTGTTTTTTACCTCGCACCCTACAGACTAGCTTTTACTTGAAAACCAAACCGCATTACTGATTAACCAATTAATAAATAAAGCAACAAATTAAAAATAATTAAATAAAAAGGTATAGTCCTTTTCAGTGACACACACACACAAAAAAATTGCTTAGCTCATTATATTCAGCTAAAAGCCTCTGGGAGAGAAAAAAAATGAAAGCGCTAATTTAATGGAGTATCTCAAAATGCTTGTGGTAATTCCAGTTCAAGGACCATCACACACAAACTAACAAGACTGCAAAAATCATCAGGCCTGTAATGAAGGGCAAATCTTAATTGACACACAGTCTAATGAATGACATCCATTAGGATAGTTACAAAAATAATATGTAAGGTTTTGTGGCTTACTGAAATTCCAAAACAGGCTTCAAACAAAGATGCAAATTGTACAGTTGGGGATAAGGGCTCACAAGAGTACAGCGTCCACTGTAATCACAGGTCAAACCAGTCATCTAGGAGTTGCTTTTAAACACACACATCCCAGCATGCACGCATTTCATTTCCTCCCTATGGAGGCTGGTTGGATTTCCTGGAGAACCGATGCAGTTGCATCCGCCAACTCTGCACACTGCAGAAACGCTTGTTATAACTTCCATCTGTGTGGTCGTGGGAATTCATTTGATTTGATGTTAGTTGTGATGAGCGCTGATGAATACCAACTTTAACCATCTGTTTCCCAGCTTAAATAAACAATTAGGTCAGACCTAAACTCATGGCACCAGGGTTTGAGAAGCTGACAAACTTGGTTAATTGATAAGTGAAGGATCCCAGAAATGCACTGTCCCAAAAATTTACACTGCACTAATGAATAAAGGGATTCTTTATTTTTATTTTCTTCCCTCAGCTACAGTTAACCCAATTTACCTCACACTTGATATATAGCTGGGGTTGATGTCAGGCCTTCAGGGAGTAAATTGTGGCAAGTCTCACAACCTCACACCAAGTTTATCAATTGTTATCATCCAAAAAAGGAACTGTCAGCAGTATCAGCCATCTCTTGCTTATTTCTATTAAACATACATTAAATTACTTTAAGTTAACTCTGTATTTTTCACCTGATTGTCTGGCCTCCACCTGCAGTGGCTCCTTGTCCTACAGTTTGAAGGCCACTGCTCTAATTGTAGGAAACGCTCGGCTTAAAGCAGAAAGCTAATGCAAGGCGAGTTTCTGTTTAATTGGCAGTGATCTGACCTGCTGTTTAGGCATTGTGTGTTTACTAGAAACAACATATACATTCATAAAGTTTTTACTTATCCTTCTAGACACCAACTATTAAACGAGCCAATACTATGTGTATATTAGACTTTTACACAGTTGATCAGTAAATTGCTGCTTAAAGGGAAAAAAAAGACCTATCCCTATTTCTCTGCATGGGTCAAACACTAGAAAGGACTACATTTATATCTAATAGATTCATCAGTGTTACATCACTATATTGTGTAACTGTGCCACAGAAGTCAATCTGTGTGCTATCTTTAGTCACTATCAGCTGTTCCGCTTTTTTAATCACAGCAGTGGTTATGTTAAAGGAAGCATGCAATCCGCCCATTGCGAGCAGGCACGTGCTGACTGACATTGTAGTAACAGAACAGACTAAATTCCAAGAACTTTACAGAACAGGATCTACTGGCTACCCTCAACTGCCACCATATTTTCAATCTTGTGGAAGAGCTAGGTAGCAATTCAGCAGTTTAACCATTTTCCACAGGTTGCACTCTTTTAATCACTTACTGTCATTTACTAAGCCTAAACAGTAGTGCTAGTAGTACAGAAAGATGAACAGGGTTCAAAATCCAACACGTAATAATACGTATCCTTCGTGGCACTGCCTGTTTCCCCTTATGGTTAATTTTTGAGAACACTTGAAACCCATCAACCCATAAACATACAGGAGGCGGCAGGAAGAAAACCACATCAATTCACTTTCCTGTTCCCCATGTTTTAAAAAGAAGAAAAAAAAAAAAAACTTAATTGTTCTACTCAGATCCTCATCTCCAAACCTGGTTACAGTCTCCAAACTCTCTTCCATCCTCTGATGCAAAATAGTTTGGAGCAGCAGTCATCTTTATTGCCATCTCACTATACCCCAGGCTATTAGTACAGACTGCTGACCTGGACCTTGGACCTCTCCATAGTCTGTTTCTGCAGGCTGGCATTCAGCCTAATGAGGCTTGCTAATGGTCCCCTCATGTCAGTCTGAGGAAAGCCTTCTACTCTATGCAAACTGGAACACATGTCCACACACTCACTCCTTCCAGCACTTTCCACAGTTGCCTAGTTGATAATAAAAAAACAAAGATGACCAATGTATGACTCAACTAAACGCCAAACCGCTGCCCATCATCGGTCATACTGTATCACACAAACTCTACTTATCTGTCCTTGCTTTATGACCTTTCTTTAGCCCCACTGCACAACTCCTTTTAGGACTATCTGCACCTGGTCAATGCGATGTGGGGAATTTCAAACTCGGGAAGCACAGAAAGGAAAAGAAAATGCTTCCCATAACTTATCCATTATCAAAACAGCTGCTTTTTGTGCCGATTTTCAGTCTGGGAAAAATTACACAGGACTCTGAGTAATGCTTAGAAAATGAATGGCAGGTTACACATTTCCACATTTAAAACATTCAGGGGAAATGAGATGTACAGCAACTAGACAACATTTTGCTGTGCCTGCCACTAAGTCCGATTGGCTTCACAAGGCCACACTTTCAGAGAAACTTGTCCATTAGCCACGCTCTGTTAACACTTGCTAGTTAATGATTATGAGCCCCGCTGAAACACATTTTAAAACATGTGGTCATTAACTATGGACACGCATGACACATGCGAGTTAAATAAAACATCAAAGAGTCCAGCATTGATAAGTTTGTCCCAGAGCTGCTAAGAAAATTCAAAATATCATCTTTTACTCTTTGGAATGATGAGAGCTCCAAAAGCACCTGTAAAATCCGTTAAGTTTATGTAGGCAAGTACAGTGAGCCGTAGCTAAGACCAATGCTTTGACAGACTGAAGACTGTCACGGCAGATAAAAGATTCTCTAAAAGCAGCTGAGTGCTGTGAGAGTGACAAGTTAGGTAGGAGAAATCAGAAGTGCTTTTTAAAAAAAAAAAAAAAAAAAAAAGCAGCCAGACAGACTGCAGAAATGTCTGGGAGACATGAGTTTTAGAGAGCAGTAAAAAGAGGTGATTTGAAGCTAAAAACAAGATTAAAAGGAAAGGTCCGGACTGGCAGACCAGTTCAAGGTCATGTCTTAAGCGAAAGCCACAAGCTACGCAAGATGCTTTGACCCCCTGGTTCTAAGCAGTAGGCAAATAAAAATGTCAGTTTTTAGATGTAGCTGCAACTATTAAATACATTTCCACCCATCAGCTTTACATCAGCCTGGGTCTTAAAGATTATGCCTGCCTAGTTAAGTAAAGTATCAACGTCGAATTCAATCTGCAAAACATCTGAATTAAACTTTCAACAGCCAACTCTAGATTTCTGTAAGATAACGTATTCTTATTTTACCATAGAGGGAATCTGTTAGCTTTGGCTAGAAAACACAATCCAACATGACAACAAAAAAGCCCGTGATTAAGTGGAATGTGTCCTTTGGCTAGATTTTTTTTTTTTCTTTAGGAGGCACCTTCATAATACAAATCATACTTTGGGACATTGGATTCAGACAGACCCTAAGCTCAAGTTGCAGGTCGTAAAACAGACAGCGTCCAGATGTCTGGCAGAGGGTATGCAGCAGAGGATTTAGGTAGTTCCCTTCCAAGTCAGCTACTGGTGGTCATAGCTGACAACCAAATGCTTGCCAAGTAGTTCAGTGCAGTAATTCTTGTGTGTATTTGGCACACATTTATTGTTTCATTAACCAACTATAAATTCTTTCTATAAATCCATGTTTAAATTTAACTAGATATGATGAGATTTTTGTGAAACGCTCTTTTCATTCTGAATTTTACCACAACGCTTGCAGCCAGGGTGACCTGCGGCTTATTATAACATCATGACAGAAGCTTCTTCAAAAGATTGTCGAGGACTGAGAAGAAACAACAAATGGCAGGTAAGATGAGAGTCCGGAAACATCACAGTGATACTGTTGTGGTGTAAATCATGAATGCTTAAAGCCTGAGCCTGTTGCAGTACAGACAAGATGGGGAAATAATGAACCTGACAGCTGGCTTTTTGCAGTCTTTTGCAACGAATTCAATTGATACAAATTAGGCTTTACCAAAATATGCTCACCAAAAAAAAACAAAAAAAAAAAAAACGATGCCACATCCCGTTACTTACACCTATTAAGATACAAATTCAAGTGTTGCGACATGTGCCGTTAGATTATCGTTTCCTGTCTACTTGAGAAAAAGCATTGAACTCTGAAGAATAATTAGCACCTTGTAAGTACTTCTTATGTAACCCCCTCTACCTTTGCCTAGTCTCTGATCATCAGCAGGCAATGCTTCACAAATGCCAAGACTGAAAAGAAAAACTGCACCACGCTGATGTAAAAAGTCAACACCTTTTTTTTTTTTTTAATGACCCATAAAAATACCACACTCTCACTCCACGTTATAAATGCCCCACATTAGGGAAGTGAGTCAATAAAGTTTGAGGTAGGTCATGTTGCATAGAGGGAGGGGAAAAGCATACTGTGCAAAGCCCCATGAAGGTGTCTGGGTATGGGACTCACAGCACTTGCAAAAACTCAGTGCATCAAATTCTCTGTGGATTTCCTTCCAAAGCCACTTCTTAGCCAGTGCAAGCCAGCAGAAGCAGCTTTGTTCCTTTGCCACCTATCCTCACTTTCTACCCATTGTAAACCTGTCTTCAATGCTTTGGCTATAGCTCTCTATCAAGTCTCAACTGCTTGCTCTTCACATTCCTCCATCACGGGGACATAAGCCTCAGTTTCTCTCTCCCACACTATTCAGCTCCTTGGAAAATGGGGATACAGGCTGGCAGAGTCACTGTATCAAATCTATTTGTCGGTTAAACCTGCAGCTGGATTAGGCCTGCTTTTAGCCGCTGCTACTATTCAGCAAACGTTTCGTGTGTGCTAGCTCGCGCTGCCGTCCAGTCAGGTTTTGATGGGCCAAAGCTATTCATGAAACTCCTGACTTGCCAGGAGGAGTTCAACCACCGGCCACTAAAGCCTCTGACTTACTGTCATCATGGTAATAGTCTTCACAAGTGTGTTCTCATAACCACTGACATGTGAGTATGTCATTTTCCAAAAGTCTACATACCAAGAGTCTTTGTAGAAAATTAATGGTAATCATAACTGTTCTATCCACGACACCGTTAAGCGGTCATGGCAGTGATGTGGCTGGTTTTTTAGCCAAGTATCACAACAATAAAAGAACAAGAAAGAAAAAGAAAACAAGAAAAAGAAGCAACTGTGTGACTGAAAAAGCCTGGGAATCATCTGCACAGGGTTAGAAAAGCATGACCAAAGTAGCAGATCCTCTGCTATGACTATAAATCACAACAGAGCTGAAGTCTACAAAGCTAAAGAGAAAGGAGTGGAGAGAGGAAGACCAAAAAAAAAAAGGAAGAAGTTTTACAGGGAAATAAAAAACATGCCAAATCAGTACAAAAAGATGGGCTCAAGACCAAATACCAGAGAAAGGGCTTGAGATAGAAATATAAAAAGATAATGTGAAGCAAAAGTAGGCAGTAAAGAAACTTGAGTTCACAAGTTCATCTGGGGAAAAAAAAGGAAACCTTTGCACTCTCTACTCTTCCACCTCATCTCCAGACGACTGTGTCTGCACTTTGCAGTGAGCACAAGAAGGAGAAAAAAATCCATGTGTGTTTGTGTGTCGTTTCTCAAAAACCCAGCAGCACCTGATGCATACTTCGGAAGGAATTAAAGTTGAATCCCTGGGGATAAAGCTGCACCTTAGGTAAATTTAACTGTTCACTTCCTTTGTCTAACCACACTCTGGTAAAGTGTGAGCCTTCACACTTACCTCAACTGTGTGCAGACCTGTGGGGAGCCTGTCGGGACCCAACAGTGTGGTAAAACCTTGATAATGAAAGCTATAAATCACCCTTACCACATCCCCAGCCTCAAAGCTCATAAAACTCCAGCCCACAACAGCTTGACAACAAAAACATGGTACTTTTTTTATTTTATTTTCCTCTCCCTTTACTCGAGTTCACACTATAAACATCAGTAGCGACAGGGGTAGCCATGGCAAAGCAGAGTTGCCAGGAAGACTTCTTGCGCCTTTTATGTCTCCAAGATGATTATAAGTAGAATTAAAAGACATTTTCTTCTGTTTGATAAAACCTAAAATACATTTTACATCACTTTATTCCCTTGCTAATGTAGACTTGCTGATTCATATGTGCGCCTACAATCACAAGTAAAGCAATATACATTTTTTAACAGTCTGTCAGTCACTAGAACCACATGTTTAACTCATTTATGTATACAGTGACAGATGAAGCTGTCAGAGCATTCATTCTGGCAAATTAAACTAATTCTGTCTGCTAATCTAATATTTTATTACATTTAGTCTCATATTGACTGAAAATAAAGTATGATTAAAATTGAGTCCTTGCGTGCATTACTTCACAGACGATGAAGTCAGGAAGTTTGAGTCACTGTTAGTCAGAGATATGCCAATTTACCAGCCGCACAAAGAAAAAGAAAAATGCCGCCATAACATCAAGGTAAACAAAAGACGAGAGAGGGAGAATGAGTACGTGCCAACGCTTTTAAACCTGACATCTAAAGACACAATCCCACTACTTACAGCAATTAGCCCAGCGTTTTGTTCTCTCTCTGCTCTTTGTTGTTCTGACACTCTAAACACAGTACCAGGTAGCATCACTACAGACAAAGCCAAAAACACTGTCTGACAAGTTCTGTGGGAGGATAGCTTAAGTTAACTGATCAAACTAACCAGGGAGAGTGTCTGTCTGTAAATACAGGCACAAACATACCTCCGTGCTGCGACAATAGCAGTTTGATCGATGGTTTAGTTCTGCATGCACACTGCTGTGCAAAAGTCTTATGCCTTGGTAGGAAAATGGGAATGAGTGCAAACGTATATGGAAATGGTTCAGTCAGTGTTTGGCATGAGCACCTTTATTTCTTAGCTAAGCTTTGTTTTTAAGTCTTCAGGAATAATTCTTCTGGCATCTTGAAGGACTTTCAAAGCTCTTCTATGGATGTTGGCTGCATTTTGTTCCATCTCTAATAAGATTGATATGGTTAAGGTCTGTGACCCTAGGGAGGCCAATCAATGGTCAATGAACAGTGGATAGATCCGTAGAATGACCACATGCATAGTGTATTACATTCAGTCTCATATTGACTGAAAATAAAGTATGATTAAAATTGAGTCCTTGCATGCGTTCCTTCACAGACAATGAAGTCAGAAAGTTTGAGTCAATGTTAGTCAGAGATTTGCCAATTTACCATGTCTTTGCCCCCCCATTGCCTGACATGACAGAAACTATTTATCAGCTTATAAATAGCCGCTTCTTTTGTCCTTCATTTTTGCAATGTGTTCTTCCAAGACTTGGTGTGACTTGGAGTGGTGTCATACCAAGTTTTTGGCATATTTCGGAATCATCTTGTTGGTGCAAAATTACCATTTTATACCTCTTAACCTGCTAAAGTTGGCTTTTTTGAAGATGCAACTAAAGCACTGGGGACAAATGATGTGCTTTTGAGATTCCCAGTAACAAAGTGCCTGAAAATAAAATGCAAAATTGGTTTGTTGTTAAGTTTTACGTAGATTATGCTGGTTCGTCCTTTGAAATTAGGTCTTTGTTATGCTTGAATGGTTGATTAAAAGTGTTAAGTGGCTAAATTAAGAGAAAATCCCTGAGAAAATGGTCAAATATGGACTAACGTATAAGCTAAACAAAACAAAAGTGGAAAAGGTTTACCTAATATTTCCAGCAAAGCACAGATTTCGAAATGCAGTTTCCATTTTACACAGAAACGCTACATGTTGTCAAAAACATGCTTGCTTTTAGTCCATGGAGTAACCCAAATATCCATAGTAGGCAGGCTCGTATTGATTTTGCCTAGCCAGCTCAGAGGCAAATGGCGATGAGGCCATCGGTCACAGGGCGATTGACAGCTGCATGTTTAATGGTCGTGAGAAACGATGTGCAGGGGTTTCAAGGGCAATCGCTGTTATAAGAGATGGGAGGAGATGAGGTTAAGGCTCCAGACAGCAAGCCTGTGACACTTTGACAGATGTGAGTTTTATACCTCACAAAGCAACACACACAGAAAAGGTCTTTGAATAAAATGCCTACTGCAAAGCTTTCTGTGCAGTTCCCTCAGCCTCAGAGCTCAAACTAAAGAAACAGTCAGGCTGTCGGTTGACTGGGGCTTAATTGTTTTGTTTTCCCAGATAAAGTTCAGGGGCGAGATTTTCTCAAGGCTTACCTTTCCCTCACACTCCTTTGCATTCATGACAGCCTCTACTGCTCTACTAGTCATTTATCTGACGCTACCTTTTTTCCCCTTTTAAAGATCAAATGTTTTTACCTTATCTTCTAATGCATGGTCCTCAGATCTATCTGCCTAACTCTAACATTGTTTATTTTCCTTCCTACTCTCATCTTTTTGCCATTTTTCTATCCGTTTTCTCTGTTACCACTTTCTTAGTTCCCACAACTGGGTTTCTTTTGGAACTTTTGTGGTCATATTTCCCATTTGAGAGCTGAGACAGCTGGAAGAAACGGTTTGGATATAGTTCTGTCAAAATATCAAATGGGAATGCAGGCCCAATTTGTTGAAAGAAAGAAACAAGAAAAAAAAAGAAAGAAAGAAAGAAAAGTAGACAATTCAAATACAGCATTAGTTCTCCAATCCTCTCTCCAACCAACCCTCACACCGAAGCATTGGGGAGTTTTGCATTTTTAAGAAGTTTTTAGACACAAACTACAGCCGTTTAATAATCTATGTAATATCTAAAACTTGAAGAAAAAAAAAAGTGTTTTAAAATAGCACCAGACTTAATATACTTTATCTACAACAACTCCTCAGCGGTATAAGGTGCCCAATATCTAATGATGCAAGCCCACAAATTCATCTTTAAATTGTTTAATTATATGTGGCATCTTTTGGAGGATTCTTAATGAAATTTTGGTGAACTTTGAGAGCACTAATAGCTCAACAAAGCACCATGAGTGCTGTGGTAAATACATTTTTCCAGCTCGTGAGACAACCAGCCATTGCGACTGATCAACTGTTTTTCCATTTACTCCTACAGTGTGAGAGAGGCACAACAAATCCAGGGGGTTCCTGATCCCTACCACTGTCCGATTAAAGTATTTAAACATGGTTAAGTTCAAGAGAACTCCGCTGAGAGTGACTAAAAGCATTTTACAACTTAACTCCAGAATATGTTGATAAAAACATGTCTGCATACTCTACAAAGTTGGCATTTGACAGCAGTGCATACAGGAGGTAGGACTTACATTTCTACATCCATCACTATATCTCTAAATTCTCCAGAGATCAACGTAAGCTAGTCACACATAGGATCAAGTGAACATTGGGAAAACTGCATGCTAAGTCTTAACATCCAGTCTGAGTAAGTCCAGTGCTATTGGTAATGTCTATTAAGTTCATAGATGCATCGCATGTGTAAAAACAGCTGAACAGTGAAGGAGTTTCAGATAGATGTTACCTTTACACACCTGTCTGCGTGATTCAAACATCTCTCTTATACATAGAGCATTCTGGGAATTGAAAGGCTGGTTTGCTTAAGCTCAAATTCCAGTCGCCACTGATACATAATAAACTACTGCAAGCATTAATTCCCCCAAATACATTTTTATTAGTATGACGGGTACACCAGAGATAGACAGACACTCTTAAAAGCTTTTTCGCTAGACATAAACATGTCTACTACTCATTAAGAGCTGAACTTTACAGGGAGTGCAGAATTATTAGGCAAGTTGTATTTTTGAGGAATAATTTTATTATTGAACAACAACCATGTTCTCAATGAACCCAAAAAACTCATTAATATCAAAGCTGAATGTTTTTGGAAGTAGTTTTTAGTTTGTTTTTAGTTTTAGCTATTTTAGGGGGATATCTGTGTGTGCAGGTGACTATTACTGTGCATAATTATTAGGCAACTTAACAAAAAACAAATATATACCCATTTCAATTATTTATTTTTACCAGTGAAACCAATATAACATCTCCACATTCACAAATATACATTTCTGACATTCAAAAACAAAACAAAAACAAATCAGCGACCAATATAGCCACCTTTCTTTGCAAGGACACTCAAAAGCCTGCCATCCATGGATTCTGTCAGTGTTTTGATCTGTTCACCATCAACATTGCGTGCAGCAGCAACCACAGCCTCCCAGACACTGTTCAGAGAGGTGTACTGTTTTCCCTCCTTGTAAATCTCACATTTGATGATGGACCACAGGTTCTCAATGGGGTTCAGATCAGGTGAACAAGGAGGCCATGTCATTAGTTTTTCTTCTTTTATACCCTTTCTTGCCAGCCACGCTGTGGAGTACTTGGACGCGTGTGATGGAGCATTGTCCTGCATGAAAATCATGTTTTTCTTGAAGGATGCAGACTTCTTCCTGTACCACTGCTTGAAGAAGGTGTCTTCCAGAAACTGGCAGTAGGACTGGGAGTTGAGCTTGACTCCATCCTCAACCCGAAAAGGCCCCACAAGCTCATCTTTGATGATACCAGCCCAAACCAGTACTCCACCTCCACCTTGCTGGCGTCTGAGTCGGACTGGAGCTCTCTGCCCTTTACCAATCCAGCCACGGGCCCATCCATCTGGCCCATCAAGACTCACTCTCATTTCATCAGTCCATAAAACCTTAGAAAAACCAGTCTTGAGATATTTCTTGGCCCAGTCTTGACGTTTCAGCTTGTGTGTCTTGTTCAGTGGTGGTCGTCTTTCAGCCTTTCTTACCTTGGCCATGTCTCTGAGTATTGCACACCTTGTGCTTTTGGGCACTCCAGTGATGTTGCAGCTCTGAAATATGGCCAAACTGGTGGCAAGTGGCATCTTGGCAGCTGCACGCTTGACTTTTCTCAGTTCATGGGCAGTTATTTTGCGCCTTGGTTTTTCCACACGCTTCTTGCGACCCTGTTGACTATTTTGAATGAAACGCTTGATTGTTCGATGATCACGCTTCAGAAGCTTTGCAATTTTGAGACTGCTGCATCCCTCTGCAAGATATCTCACTATTTTTGACTTTTCTGAGCCTGTCAAGTCCTTCTTTTGACCCATTTTGCCAAAGGAAAGGACGTTGCCTAATAATTATGCACACCTGATATAGGGTGTCTCATTACAGAGATGCACATCACCTAATATGCTTAATTGGTAGTAGGCTTTCAAGCCTATAGGGCTTTGGAGCGTGATGTCACGGGGGTGGGCGTGGAAAGGATTTTGGCCCGATCCGCCATTTTGGGGGTCTAAGTAAGGAGCGAAAGCATAGCCATGGTTCGTACTTGCTGTGTGGTCGGCTGCAATGTTCGATCTTACGACCGGCACGGGAATAAGTTTCGATTGTCTTTTTATGCTTTCCCAACCTGGAAGCAACATGAAGGAGCTCATGTATCGGATATTACCAAACGAAGGCGTCTAGCCTGGATAGCAGCCGTGAGACGAGCTGATATCAAGTTCTGTTACATCTCCAGATATCAGTTGGTGTGCTCAAGACATTTTCATTCCGGTAAGTTATAAATATGTTCACATCACACTTTATAGCTGAATAATATCATCGTTGGTGGTCTCGGAAGTTATAGAAATTGCGATCAAACATAGAATGGAGTGACTTGATTGGTTGATGTAAAGACAATAAATGAAATGAGACAGGAAGGACACAAATTGGCGTTAATAATTTACCCGATTATCAATGTGTTAATTTACATGTACTTTACAATTATGGGCATATAATATGATAACGATATTTTAGCAGTGCAATGATAAATGTGTAACATTAATTATGGTGGGGGGTGGAAAATGGCTATTTCACTCGATGCACTCCAGCTGACTTACCTTGGTATGAATGACGACGTACTCAGAGTTTGGCGGCTTGAAAATAGCCAAATCTTGCACCCAGCCATTTGTAAATTGGATGTGCGCCTCCAGTGACTTGTAATTACGAAACTAGTTCGCTGTGTAAGCGCTTACTCCACAAACAAGATACGTGAAGATATCGGGGTAGGACAGTGGCGGTAAGTCGTCTGGGTCTTTACTCCACGGCCGTATTTCATATGGGTCCAGATTTGCGATGCACTCTACTTTTTTTCAAGTACCGCTGCTTCGCCTCTGGACGCAATCAGTCTCTATACCGTCCGTTTTCTTTTGAGCTGCTTTTAAGCATCTTTCTTGTCGTCGTCGTTCCAACACAGTGTGTTTGTTTTGATTCGTAGACCCCGAAAATGGAGCTGCGCTCCCACAATGCATTGCGGCGTGACGTCAACTCCAAAGCCCTATACAGCTTGGAGTAAGACAACATACATGAAGAGGATGATGTGGACAAAATACTCATTTGCCTAAAAATTCTGCACTCCCTGTATAATCTTTTTACTTTGGATATAACACAAAACAAACACAGCCAGTGGATTGGCTTACAGTTCTTTCAGTGGTAAGCAGTAATTCAACAGCTGATGCCTAGGGAGGAGAGATGTTTTGTGTGGATTTCAATCAGTTGTTGTTGAAAACACATTTCTATTAAATGGCGCACACGAGAAAATGCTGGCTGTCTGCATGTCAAGAACTAATACTGTATATGAAAGACTTTAAGCTAAAACACAGACGCCTCTCCCTTTAATTACAGAAGTCTCAGAGGGCGAGATGATGAGCTTTTTAAATACAGCTTGAAGGGTCACATGGGCCTTCCTGGAAGACCCCTGTAGTAAATTATTCAGTCTTTATTCAACACTTATGATACTTAGAAAAGCCAAAAAGAAACACACCAGTCAGCTGGGGACATTAACAGGAACAAGGTCTTCACAAAACTGCCCGCAATCACTGAGTAACACATTGCGAACTTGAGGGTAGAAAATGGTCTGTGCATGAGAACCAACTAGTGGTAAATGGTAAATGGACTGGTTCTTATATAGCACTTTTCTACTCTTCTGAGCACTCAAAGCGCTTTATACAACTTGTGCATTCACCCATTCACACAAGCACATTTTTCCTAGGTGCTTTCTAACTGACATTCACACACATTCATACTCCGATGGATGCATCGGAGAGCAATTTGCAGACTAGGGGAAGCCAGGAATCGAACCACAAACCTTCAGATCAGTAGATTACCTGCTCAATGAGCTACAGCCAGTGTAAACTGTCCTTTTTTTAACAGAACATGATAAAAGCATGCGTCTTTCTTGGTGCATTGCTCCACTGAAGAGTGGCTGTAGGGTTAAGAAGGCACTAGATGCGGAAGGAGGAAAGGGGGAAAAATAAAGCTGCTAATTACCGTTGTTAGAGCCCTGCATTATCATTACACTCCAAGGTTTCTGACAACACAACAACTGTGCTGCCATGGCAACACTGTGCCGAAGGAGATGTTGGTACTGACTACACGCAATCAGTCTGTTCAACATCAATCTGATCATTGACCTGCACCTTAATCCTGAACCCCACTCTGATGAGCGCAGGTGGACACATCAGTCAGCTTGGCTGGCACAACTTCACCCATGGGCGAAACAACACAGCACAGCTGGGTTCGTCTGATATTATGTAACCCAGCGCCACCCCCGCCAGGCCTTGTTCACACCACAAGACCCCTCTCCTCCTACTCCACCTCCCTCTAGTGCACCGTTGGCTATTTGTAGGAATAGGTGCATTGTGAAACAAGAGTGTTCCAGTACAAGCACGGCTCATGGGGGATATTTGAGGAGGAAAATGGTGGCCAAAACAAGCAAAGAAAACGTTTATTTTATGCATTGGTCAATTTTTAGATTTTGGGTTATATTTGGTTCCATTACTTGTGTTATTTCAGACCAGCAGAAAGAAAATGACCAAAACTACACCTGTAAGTGCTTTACAACAACCTGTCTACAGGATGTTTATGCAGAATAAGATACTTGAAGTAGCCGATGTCTCATTTGCATATTTGAACCGAAATACACACACACACACACACACACACACACACACACACACACACACACACACACACACACACACACAC
>NW_024582453.1:1323105-1333513 GCF_018398535.1 Haplochromis burtoni
CATATCTTAGTGAGGACATCTAATTGACATAATGTTTTCCATAGCCGCTAATCGTAACCCTAACCATCAAAAATGAATGCCTGATCCGAACCCTAACCTAATCGTAACCCTGACACTAAAACCACATTTTGTCCCTCAAAAATGACTTCAAACTCATGGGGACAGGCATTGTGTTCCCCAATGACTGTTGGTCCCCACAAATATAGTGATATCTATTTGGGTGGGGGGACTGTTAATTGTATATTCCAATAAAAATTCTGCCTCATACATTGAGCCAGGAATGTCCACTTCTGTTTATGCACCAACTTTTCCAGGTTTATTCTCATCTTGCATTCCAAAGGTTCCAACAGACTGCTTTGTTCATGTATTATTCAGAGTGTGATTTACAGAACATTTTATTCCCCCCTTCCCGAAAAATAACATGGGGATAACATTTTCTCATGAGTGACAGTAAACTGGAGGCAAAAGTTTGATTTTGGTACAGAAACATAATTTTTCCTCGTGGTAAACTCATTGTGCATTCCATGACTCTAACTGGAATTGATTATGGTGATATTGTTTATATGCATGCCTCCACCTCCCCACTGAAGCCTCTTGAATCTTTTTTTCTCTCAGTGCACGGTGTTTCACAACACATGATACTTTCCAAAATCATTGCTGTATGTTAGGCCCCAGTCACACAGACCTAAAGACTATTCCGTGACACCCCAGGACACTCCAGGCGCTGACTGGAACAACAAGCATTTGCAGACAAGCAAGTATCTTCCATGCAAACCGTTGGCGACCTCAGAATCCATTGCTAACCTGTCTCTCGGCCTGTGTGACTGAGGCCTTATAAGTAAAGATTAGATGGTCCTCCTTAGAAAGGAGCTGGAAAGCATGCAAATTATAGATAAGACTCCACTTCAATAATCACCTTGTTACCTCTAGATCCTTGCTAATTTAAACATAGTCGTTATAATGTCATAGGATATTTTAGCATTAGCTGTATCTCTGAGTCACACTGACTGCAGACAAAAATCCTTTGGTCCCTACAAATACAGTAAGCCACAAAATATTCTCTTATATCACTGTAACATTTTAAAAGGTTATATTTATTCATTTTTATACTATAAGGTTATATTTCACTGTTGCATATGCTTTGTGTCTGTATAATGGGTCTGTCTACACTGTTTTTAGTTTCTCTTATGAAAATCTCCAGTTTCAATTCCATTTTCAAAATGGACTGTGTCTGAATAAAGGATTCAGTATTTTGTGATTTATGGGGTGATAAAAGGTCATATCCAAAATCAACAATTTAAAAAAAAAAAAAAACTATGATCTTTATCTGATGTTCAGATTGCTTTTTAAATAAAAATCATTTTTAGACAGATAAGGACTCATTTACACATTTATGTGTAAAATCTTTAAAAAAAAAATACAACAAAACTATTAAACTAATTAATAAGATTAGTAAAGTGTCATTTACAAATGTGTGCAAATTTTCTTATCCTAATCAACTGTATTAGAACACTGTAAAACTAAATATGCATGAACAAATTGGGGCTTGAGCAAAACTACCGCTCTATGAAAACAGATTGTTTAATGTCATTTCCAACAATTTGGTCTTTTTATACTCATTAAACAGAATGAAACATAAGGTTGATTGTGTGGGACAGACACTCCCTTCAGCTGTAGTTTAACACTCTTACAGATGACTAGCTTGTGGCACTGCTTTAATTGCCTGTAATAGGTCAGATGAGATTCCAGTGTCGTCTCCATCACTGATTCCAGCACTGATTCTGCCTTTACTTCTTGGAAACAATTTTTGTTACTAAGCAGTACTTGCCAAAAGTGGATGTGCAGCCGTTGCCTGGCAACATTAGCTTACTGAATCTCATATCAGGAAGCAATGAGAACTACGGGTGCTTTGAGCTCGAACCCTCCAGATACTTTTCTAATCTCCGACTGTAGAGACTGTGAAGTCCAACAACAATCATGCTATTCAAGTCATCTGATAGCACATTATATCTTGTAGAGCTCGTATCTGCACACCTGACTACTCGTCATAATCCCATACACAAGCATAACATAAACTTTAAACCACAGAACAGTAGTGGATCCCCACAGGTTAGTTACTACATTCAACTTAATTTTCACTAACTCAGTCCTGCTTAACAAAGACAGAAAAGGGACACTTCTTTCCAAGCACTACATCTGTGATGAAAATTAGGGAAGCAGCCTCAAGGGTCCATTCATTTAAGCCTCTCTTCAAGCACAGACAACCCTCCACTCACCCCATCCCAAGTCTAAGGGATTTTAAAGGTAGTAATTTAATTTAAAAAAAACAAAAAAAACCAACAACAACCCTGTGGGTTCTCACTGAATTAGATTTTCCGCTAAACTGGCCCTCTGTCATTAGAAAGTGCCACTGGGGCAATCAACTGTCCAACTATTTGCTAGTTAATGAAAAACATGAGCTTTCACAGGCACAAACCACTGATCGAGCTTTCCTCTCTTCAGCTTGTGAGACCCAGCAGAGGCACCAACTAGAAGTTGTCAGAATACTACTACTCCAATGGATCAAAGCGCTTAGTGGTAAATCACCACCAAAGACCATCTAAAGCAGAATAGCCCTCTCTATTTGAGTGACTGGGTAATAAGGCAGCATCCATTTATGTTGGCAGGGAGAGATGTAAGGTAATAGGGTAGCAGGAGAAAAGTGTAGTTTGATATGGAAGCTTTGTGGCAAACAAGGTTACCATCACCTGCATCAAGTATTTGCAAGCGTCATCAAGCGTACGATAGGTTCTCTTGTTTCATGAAATCAGATTTAATCTTTGGTCTGAAAACACAAGCTCATTGTGCATTTGAGTGTTTAATTAACTAATAATATCTGCAAATTTACTTTTTTTAATTGATAAGACAATATTATGTTATAGAAGAGAGTTTCTCCAACTATAGGGCATGCCAGATCACGTTGGACTGCACTTATTTTGCCGTTCCATTACACAATTTCCTGCTGCTACACATACCAAACAACTTGCTAAAAGAGGCAAGTGCCATATTGATCAATAAATTACAATAACCAATTTCAGCATTCTCTATGCCAATAAAAATGTTCACAAATCCCAACACACTGATATATCGCAGGTAATCTTCACCCAGCTTGTGAATGAAAGGAAGACCTAATTTATGCTAATATTTTCAAAGACTCACAATCTGGGCCAAAGTTCACATGCAAACCTACTGAGGGTCACCGTGGTTAGGACTGCATTCACTAACTGACAGCAGGAACAAAGCCCATAGCAGCTGGTTTCTCTACAGCAACATGCGCCAGTGTGTGTAGCACAACACTTCAAATCCCACTTGTCCAAATAATCATTAACCAGTTCAGCCCTGTGTAAATATTTTAAGAACCTTTGTAAACTAAAAGGTAAATACACACCTTAGCAAGAGGACACACACACACAATAAAAGGAGGGGGGCTCAGTAGTGGGACGTCCAGATTTCATTGTTATTCGGCATGTTGGGCTTACATAGGGTTGAAAACGATGAGGTCATCCCTATTGTGTACACCAAGCATTCACACACATACCTCTGCATGCCACTGAGGACCATTGCCTCAGCTGAAACACAAATGGGATGAAGCTAGTTTTTGGAAGGTTGGGGGATTTATTTTTTTTCTCCTCTCACTTAACCACTTTTTTTTCCTCCTCAAAGTCATCAAAATAAATCCAATAAACTCAAGAATGAAAACTCTACTTGTGTTTGCAAGGCTGCCACCTCAAAAGCCAAAATACTCCCATTCTTCGATGAGCTCAGTGAACAGAACGGTTGCTCTGAGCAATACAGATCATGACAGGCCACTTTCCTGTTTTGGTTTCTGCAGTCACCACCTGCAAGCCAGATGATGTGAGATTGGGCACTGTGACCCATTTTTCCGGATTAGAAGAAAACTATCTGCAGGTCTACTTGTCTCATCATTGTTTATGTCCTCTAGTGGAGCACGTGATAATTAAGGCGAAAACAAGTAGAGACAGACTATAGCAAACAGTCCAAACAACTGGATTTGCTGCTTTTTTGAATGTTGAGCCCTTTGCAAAATAAGAAAGCTGCCCTTGTAAACTGGAAATGCAGTGTTTTAGTACTGTATAGACTAAATAAAAGATTCAAAAATAACCAGAGTAATGAAATGAAAATAGGCCAGAAGCCTGAAATTTATCTGGATAAAATAAGCACCCTACTCAGTTACCAGCAACAACTGAGGAATTCATACCTATCAGCATCATCTGTGGCTTTCTATGCGCATCTGACAAGCAGGAAGACCGAGCAGGGTTCAGCCAAAAGCTGCTACTGCTGATTTCAGTAAATCCAGATGGATTTATGTGTTTACCATCCCTGGCACTATCTAGGACCTCCTTGGAACCAACAAACCCGAGCAAGATGTCTTTCATTATGTGGATCTGTCCTCCTCATCATGAGGACTGATTGTTGGAGCTTCATTTAACATTTCTTTCTAAGATAAAGATGCCACCGCATGCACTGAAATTCTTTTTCCGTGACCCTTTAGCAAATACAGCTCTTTTTGTTGGAGAATTCTTCAACGTAGAATTCAGAGAAACAGACCATAATACCGCCAATGATCGGCTAAATGGCAGAAAGGCTTTATCCTCGGTCGTGCCTAAACTCAAGCAAGAAGCATCCATCTATCCCTTTATTGCTTGTTCTACTCAAGATGTAGCCTTTAATGTGCACTGGGCAAACCTTCAGTGCATGCTGGGATAAATTAAAAGCTCAATTCATTTCAATTTTCGATATTCTTAGACGCAGGGAGTTGGTGTCGGGGGTTTTATGAGCAGCAGCTGACAGCCATGTTTTGACTTACATTTAACCCTCAATAAACCAAACTATTTAAGTTGCCAAAATAACAAGGTTGAGTAATTTCTTTATATTTTTCATCCAAAGAAGCAGAGTTTCTTGCTATTTTTAAAGTGGTCTTGACAACAGCTCTCCAAGCATTCTGAAGGTCTTTCAAAGGTTTTTCCTGAACCTGTGACTCATTCTACAATAAAAAATAAATAAAAATATGCACCTATCTCAAGGAATGAACCCGTGTTGTGTCTATACATAACACAGAACCACTTTTAGACTGCATCTTTATCTTTTTTTCTAGATTGTATCTTTTGTTACTAGCAGCCTGTTACAAAAAGGAAAAAAAAACAAAAAAAAACAAAACAAAAACACTCTTTCTTTCAATCTATGAAGAAAATCCAGTTTGACAGGCACAAAAACTTTATTTTTACACCAAGAAAGTGATTCTCAAAGAACTGTTATGTGAAAACCTGACATATCTGTACATGGTACATAGAGTGTCCTTCAAAGATTTAAAGAAGAACAGAAGTATCAGGACTATCTACAGCAGATAAACAGCATTTGAAAGTTATGTCTTTAAGAAATAGGACAAAGACCTGACACAGGACCCGAGAGGTGATTCTGGTCCTTCACAAGAATTGGACTGGAAGGAATCAGTCAGATCAAATTTTGAGCAACCATGCAATATAATCTGGAAAGAATCCAAGTGGCTACAACATCATTTTTTAACATGACAATGATCCCAAACACACTGCCAATGCAGTAAAAGGATATCGGGATTTAAAAAAAAACAAAAAAAAACACCCACCCACACACCCGAAGACTATCAATTATGGACCTCAACATTAAAGCAATGTGGAACAAAATGTAATGAAAGGCAGCCTTGGAATGTCCTTCAAGAAGCTGTAACAACTATTGCTGAAGATTACTTTAACTACAAGAAAGCTCGTTCATGAGTTCAGGCTAAGTTGTTCATACAAAATACTGACTGCCAAGTTTGCTAAAATTTTACAAATTGTTGTTACTTTTATTATTCAATTTCTATGTATGTTTTCACATTTCAATAAATTTACTAACCCCACTTCCCATTTTCCTAGAACAATATGAAGGAATGAGCGGTGGCTCGAAACTTTTCACAGTGCTATATAATACAGCAGTGTCATTTCAAGAAAAAAAAATAGATGAACCAATACTTTAATACAATAATCACCAAGAAACTCAAACTTTCTTATGCTTCCATTTAAATTAAAATTTTCTGCAGACGTTTCATTTTGTTGTAGAAATTATTTATATAGTACTGAAATATCTGAAACTTATGACTGGCAAAATTACATGTCTAATAATGGGAAAAAATAACAACAAATTGCAATTTTTTAAAAAAGCCCATGATGTTAAAATGCATCCCCACTCAGCCACTCTAAGGTTAAAGTAACTTGAACACTAAGTCCCATCTCTGGCTGAAATATGCGCTCCATGTATCTTACAACCATGCCCTCCTCCCCTGTTTGGCCACATTACCATAAACATCAACATAGCCAAAAGATTATCTGTTTGAATTGTTGTGGCTCAGTGGAAAATTACAAGCAAGGAAGAGAAATCAAACTGACAGAGAAATCACAAAGACTGTCAATTACAGTGCACTTAATGAATCAATTTCAAGGCTGGGAAACAACTCAAAAGCTTGTTGACTTTAATACCAGATTTTTCTTTTTGAAACGCCTCTTCACACTATGGCAGCTCAGCAATGCATACTTTAAAAAGAAGAAGGGAGAGAGAAAAAAAAAACTCATATCCCCTTTATCACATAAAATAATCAGCTGCTTCCAAGCTTATAGTATGTCACACTAAAAGCAATACAGACTGCAGATGATCAAAAAAGAAAACTTAAACCAGGCACATGACAGCTTTCCAACTTTAAGAAGTGACAGTTTCCCTTGGATGAAAAAAGCAACTCCATCCTGCAGTAATGGATAATGACCAGGATGTAGGTCTTCCTTTAATCCCGTGCCCGTTTCCCTTACTTGTGCGACTGTCGTCACTGGAGGCTTTCCTACAGTTGCGCGTTCAGGAAATGGCACATTAGACCTTCAGGCTCCTCTATAAAAACGCATTTGAATTGTTCAGGATCAAATTACTACTATAATGAAGCTGTGAAGCTGCCATAACATACAAAAACAGTATTTATACAAAAGGATAATCTTGTTAAGTCAGGACCACTATAGTCTAAAAATAAAAATTGCCATTAGCAGTGATTTATATTTGGCGTCATGGCTCTGATGTGTCACCTTTCCAACTTTCCATGGTCAGCTGATGGCGAAGAGAGCTGCAGCAAGATCATCAACATCATGACAAGGAAAAGCTTGGATGGATGTGGGTAGCAAAGCAGCTTGCAGATTTGTAGCAACTGAGGACAGTTTAAATAGAACACCCTGCCTGTATGCCATTTGCCCACTAAATGTGTAGAAAAACATTAACTTGATGTGAGCTGGTATTGAAATCAGCAGTTTTTTTGTTTTGGGGTTGCAAGCCGCCTGAAGGAATGCTACACTCAATTTCTTGTGCACCCTCTCAATGATATGGAAGAACTAGAGCAGCTTCTCTGGCCAGCTTGGACTTGGAATAATTAACTGTGTGCACTATGTAGTTAAGCGCACTCTCATTTCAAAGTTTTGCCCCAGGAATTTAGACATTAACTCGAGTGGGTACACGTGTCTCATGCTTGGATACAAATGCAGGAACATTTGAGAATGGGTCAAATGTTCCCAGAGGATGTGGGTGACAACACATTAGCCTCACTTCTTGAATTATTCTGGACAGCTTGCTGCAGTCATATTAAATATCATGTATCATTTTTGGAAACCCACCAACAGCAGTGTGCTATTAGTCTAATCATTTTTTGAGCATTTTGCACCCAAACATTTAGCCAAGACAGGGTCAAAGGGGAGCTGGAGCCAAGCCATCACAGAGCTACTGCCTAAGAGCAATCCTTTATGCTTACATTCACACCTACGGCCAACTTGATCCCCCAACTTGATCACCAATGAACCTAACAATCGCCATTAGAAGAACCAACAGTATCCAAAGAGAATGTAGAAAGCCACAAGAACAATATGTAAAATTCCACATAGCTCCAGTCAGTCAGTTAATTGGAACCCAGAATCTTTTTGATGTGAGAAGACTGATCGAAAACCACCTGGCAACCATCGGTCTCTCTGCGTGGCAAGTGTTTGCTGAGGTTGCTGCCTGTCGCTAAGTGAAATTGGTCACAAAGCAGTATATGTAGATTCACAGAAAACTTTTTTGTGAAAGGCTTGGTCTTTAGCACATCACCCATAGTTTCATGGAAGACATTTGCACTCAGCAAACTGTTACCAAGCTCACCAAGCAGCAATGAAACTGAAGAGTGTAACCCAAGCTGTAGATGGAGTCCATTTGCCAAGTGCCTTTTGTAATGTGTTGGTTGTGGTAGTATAGCACAAGTTTTACTTTAAAGGTAAACTGCCTCAATTTCTAGTCTGCATTACACTACAAGTTCCACTATCGCTTGACCAGTAGTTGACGAGTGTTTGGCCAGCCCAAGGGTCTTGCATGACCATGGTATTTTGATAGCAGCCAAAGCAATCACAAGGTGGTTTTGTAGTGCAGCACCCTCTTTGCAACCAATTCCACTCAGTGATGGCCAGAAAACTCCAACAACCTCTACCAATCACTCACAAACTGACTGGAAAACACATTTTACCTAGCAACTGAAGCCTGTAACAATTCTTGGGATAAAATAAATACATTTTCCCTTATTTTCACCAGCACCTCGTAGGATATAATCCACTACTACAACTGAAAGGTGCCATTAAAGTGCAAGCTGTCTGTCAGCCACCATTGAACAACAAAAACAAAAGAAGCAATACCAGCTACCAGTTGTTGGAGTTGTAAAATGTGTGTGGCCCTGTGAGATTGGATCCTACCACAGAAACATGCTGAGCCAAAGGTAACTAAAGCCACCAGGAAGTCTTGTGCAGAACTCCTTCAAATAAATGAAAATAAGGTCCAGAACAAACTCTGCTGTGTAAGGCTAGTGTGACTGCCACGGTGGTCATTAAGAGCATTTTGGGGTCAAAGTGAGGGTCAGACAGTTTTCAATTTAAACACCTCTTTTTGCTTGAAATGCCATCCTGAAAATACATGAATGGGTAATTTGCTACAAAAAACCCAATTTCCTTTTTCAAAGAACATCTCACTCCTGAGCCTCAGAAGTTCTCCCATTTCCACTGTTAACCAACATCTAACATAAAACATCTAAAATGAGAAATTATAACTGTCAATCTCAAAAACAGAGCATGTTATCCAATATTTAAAAGCCATGTGTCAAACAGAGAGACAGTATTAACAGAGATGCTATTAATTTGAAATTCCAATGCTTTTCCCACTCTTTAAGCTTCCTTTTTGTTTGTTATTATTTATTTCCAACTTTGTACCAGAAAAAACAAATGAAATACATAAATAAATCACAGCTTTAGCCCCTTATCTTTGTAAGAGCACCAACCCAGTCAAGCAAATACATGAAAGTAATCCAATATTTAAGGACAAAGAGCAGATAAACATTGACTACTGCCACTTCATGTCCTCTAAATTGCTGACAGAGTGATGGCAGTAAACAAGATAGATATAAGCGGATTTCAGCCAACATATTAATGAATCCCCAATCATCAAGCTATTGAGAGGCAAATACAAAGCTATGTGCAAAAATAAAGAAAACAAAAAGGTGCACTCTGTCACAGACACAGTCCTTGCTGTCTCTTTTTTACCTGAGATTTCTCTACAACTCTTTATTTCTATTTTCTTCATCTTTTTGGTTTTAGTCATATTTCTCCAGGGTCTTCTCTCCTTTCCCCCACAGCTGTCCCTCTGACTCAGGCTACCAGCTTCAAAGTGGCTAAGGTTATTTAAAACCTCTGAACTTCCTCTTCCAAATATAATACACTTTAAGATGTATTTATTTATTTTTTGCTAAACAGGAAAGGAAATTTGTCCAGTTAAACTGTCAGGATGCAAACAGTTAAAACAAACCGGCATGAATCACTACATATTCTGCATCTACTGAAAATACACAGGGAACTGATTATTGACAGGAACTTCAACATCTCTCTAGAACAGTTTGAACTAAAGAAACTTTCATAAAAAGAGACAATTTAGAAGATTTCTGCCAGAAAAGCTCTTAGGCAGGCCGCCAGAATTGCAAAGTGTATGGCATAGATTTGAACAGCAGAACTGTGCAGACTAGGGCTGCCATGATTAGTCGACTCGTCACAATTACGTCGACTATCAAAATTGTCGACAACTAATTTAATAGTCGACGCATCGTTTGAAGTTTTGTAAGGTCCCAAAAGACGCAGGAATAAGTAGCAGGATTTAAGAGTGTAATAACGGACTGAAACAGAAGATGGCAGCACTGCATGTACAAGGATGCCAGCTGCCGTTAAACCCCGAAGAAGAAGAAGGAAGTGTGTCCCAGAATTCATAGCTCAATTTCCAACAATGGCGGCAGCTAGTTAGTTTT